>NC_056628.2:121432913-121734203 GCF_002870075.4 Lactuca sativa
AGACGAAGCCTCATTGAGATTAAAAAAGAATCCTGATTTCAAACTAACTCCTAAAGTCTCCAAGAGAAAAAGGTTGCACATATTTACCCTCGAGTAGATTTCCTCTATCTTTCAACCACTAACACATACATGACAACACATATAACATCGTATGTTCCTTTTTTACATACTTTTTTCAGAACAAGTTTGATGATAAACTTGATTTCAGACCAAGAAGACCAAAGGAAGTCCTAGAAATCCTATACCTGCCAATATTTCATACAAGCGGATTAGGCAAAAGCATCAGAACTGTGTAATGTTCTACGAACCTGGGGGACAACCCGATGGCTGCTGGTTTTAATGATGTTTCAGGCGAAAGATGTAGAAATTATAAGCCCCAATAATAGAAGCTCTTGAGAAATTTGAGAAGTTTAAGAAGGTAGTCATAGAAAGAAAGGAAAAGTACTTATCATCCCAACATAAGCAAGCACTATGGAAGGAAGCTTCCAAAAAATGACAATATATATTGCAACTTGGATCAACAAATAAAAGAATGCTCAGAATCCTGATAAGACTCGAGATTGGATGGAAATGATGGAAGAAACCATACAGAGAGCAAATAAAGGAATCCTAGCTCATGCTGGTGGAGAATGTTAATGATGAGACTGACAATCATGTTAATGAAGAAGAACCAAATGGAACCGAAGTGTAGATAACTAAAGAACCAACATTTTGGTCTAGACCTTGAAAAGGATGACATAGGAAAGGGTGATGAAGCAAAGAACTTTCACATGTTTCTATCTTATGAAGAATCAAGTGCTGCATAGAAATCTTTTAGCAAAAATGTTAATGCCAAAATGAAGAAGAAAGCCTCAGTCTCAAAGAAAAAATTATTTGATATTTCTGAAAAAGTAGATAAGATATTGGCTGCAGTCTTTAATCTATAAACTCTATGAGAACAAGTAGTGATTCCTACCAACATAAACTCTCTTGCTGATAGAGTTTCTGAAATAGAAAAAAGGGAAAAGGTTTTGGATCAATGCATATTGCTTCACATCGATTTGAGAATCAAATCACTAGATGAATTAAGGATGAAAGACCAAGCTATGACGGTTCTAAAGGGAAAATAGATGGTTAAGGAAATGAAAGAATTCAAGGAAAATGTTAGGGTGAATTCTCAGGTGTTTGAGAAGAAGATTCGAGAAATATTTGATGAACCTTTAGTTACACGAAACTTCAATCGAAAATCAAGGATCCAAAAAATAATAATTGTGTTTTATTGTAAGAGTTATCAAAAGTGATGGTTGAAGCAATAAATTTGATGAATGCTCCTCCTTAAACTCACGAATAGCTTCTACAACTCTAAAAGGACATTCTCAATCATCTCTAAGATCCCAACATCATAACAACCAACCAAGTGAATGTGAAGATGAATTTTGGCTTCGCGAGGGTGATTAAACTCCTCAAGGAGTTTAAAAGTAACAAGTTTGAGGAGAAGTCATAGAATTCATCCTCAAATGAGGGAAAGTTCGCCAAAGAAGTGAATATAGATGGAGCTGCCAAAATAGAGATTCCATATTCTTCACCGCTGACAAACTCTCCTTCAAGACACCTCTGTACAACTTTGGCTCCAAATCCAAGTCATACTCTTCAACTGAGAAGAATTCTGAAGAATCTAAGGAGAACGCCACTAATTAATCCCCTCCATCTTCCCAGAAAATAATAACTCCAACTCCTCCCAAATCTACACCAAAATCACCTCCCCCAAAGACGTCCACTCCATCTCTGAAAAACTCCTCCGAAGAAGAACCATCCATGTTTAATGATCATAGAAATGACTCTCTTGCCACTTATTAAAGGAAAAGTGACCAGGGAGCTATCAAACTTACTGAAGAAATAAGGAGTGACCAATGCTTTGACATTCAAATGGACGAAACCCTAATTCACTCATGGGTCAATTCAATCTGCATGATCTTTGATGAATAGCATGTTCCTCATCAAACCTTCGTAAATCCATGATACGAAAAGTACAAGGATATTCCTCTATCCCCAAATGACCAAGTCTTCAAAGTGTTCATGAAATTTGATCTCACAATTCCTGACTCCCAAATATTCCTAATGGAATTTGAAAAACTCTGCCAATTTAATAACAAAAACAACAAATATATCAAGTACATTTGGTCAAAAGTCAGTCGGAGGCATGTGAAAACTTAAAAGTCGATATCTTTCAATACACTCTTACTTGTAAAGGCATTAAATTTTACAGAACACAAGCTAAATTCATCCGCATGAATCTAGAAGAGCTATTCCTCATCACAAGGATCTTCAGCTTGAAGATTGAAAAATACCATAACTTCAAACTAGCATATGGAAACGTATGTGATATTCTCAAATCACTCGTCTTTTACTTTGCATCCATAGATGCTTAAATTCTCCCAATGGTTATCAATCGTGTGGATCTACCTCCATTCGAAACAACCATGGTTACAGTTGAATGGATTCAAGACATGAATTGTGGAGCTACCTACTTTCCTAAGCTACACATCAACTCTTGCCTAAAGAATAATTATGGGAAGAATTCTCTTGCTGCAACTACTTTCCATATTTGCACTGAGAGAACAAAATAGATCTGATGCGTAGGGACAAGGTTTGAAAACTCAAACCTTAAGTGAATGCTTAAGATCAGTGTCTACTTATTAACAAATGTTCAAGTCAAGGCTGGAAAGACCAGTCAAGTCTTAGATAATATATTCAATAAATGATCAAGTCATAAATGAAGTATGAGAATAAATGATCAAGGTAAAGCTAATAAACGAAGAACAAGAAGAATGTTTGAAAGATGTTTTAAATAACTTAGTAAGTGCCAAAAGTTAAGTGAATGATCCGTATTTGACTTTGCATTGAAAGCTCCTATAAATAGGAGTGAAGGTTACAACGAATTAACTACAAATCCTATATAAGACTGGACAATAGAAATGTTTCTGAAATTCTGATTGTCTAATATTACAAAAGACTAAGTCCTATGAATAGTTACACCAATACAAAGACAAACTTAATAAATGCACCAAGACAAAAATTGTGACTCCGGATCTTCATCCATTCTGGACATGAGAGTCATTCCGGAATGTCTTCAGCTTTTGATATTTTTCTCTTCTGGTCCGGAAAGATTCCAGACCACTCTTCACAGTTGACTATGGACCATGTACTTCGGAGTTTAGACTTAGGATTTCTAGAGGTTCACTTTCTGGTTCCAACAATGTCCACCTAAGTGAACTTAGCAATCCATTCAATTATACTGCTTCTTCCTTGATGAAGGTGTAAGCCTGGAACAACCATTCTCTGACTTCTATATACCAGGACAATTGACTTACAAACTTTGATTTGACCTTTTTCGGAGCTTTATACTTTTAGGCTCGAGAGATGAACTTCCGAAGTGCTTTGGTTGGGAGTAGGTGTTTGTCAAGGACACAAGAAAAGTCCTTCTTGTTTGTTTTCTTAGTAGAGTAGACAAACCCTAGAACCGGATCATCAATTGGACCATCTTCAAGCAGTTCAGCTTTCGGAAGAACATAGGTGATCTTAGCAACGAAGTCTTTAGTTCCGTAGAGATGAGCCAACTCATAGTCGCATCTGCAGAATTCTGCAACGTAATCTTTGAGGAAGCTTAGTGCAGCATGGAAATCACCCATGCCGATATCGTTGTTTTGCATTCCTCGAAAGTGAGCAGCCAGAGTCAGGATGTCGTTCGGATTCAAGGAAGGGAAGTCTGCATGAGTAATGGTTCGGTGGGTAGGTTTGTTCCAGAGGACATGAAATCGAAATAGTGGGCAGTTAAGTTCGAATTTCAGTAGGATTTTTCTTACAAATCCATGGACTTGGGTGATTCTTTTTCTGGTCCATACCTCCTTAAACGGTTGAGAATTGTTGGAGTAGAATGTTTCAAGCCTTTCATGTTCCATCCGGAGGATCACTTCCGGATCGTCATTTGGGTGAAGAGGAGCAAATTTGATGTAGTACTTGATGTATGGAGTGAGAGGATGATCGAGATGTTCGGAATCGTTGGATGGAAGATCATAGTACATACACAGAACGATTTCTTCATCTCGGAGTATGCCTTCACGTCAAAGAGGAGATATCCCACGTATCGGATCCGGATTATCCTTAAAAGCTTGGATCCGGATGCTATCCTCTAATGCCTTGTTGATTTCCTCCTAGGACCATCCTTGTTTTTGCTTGAGAGGATGTCTGGAGTGGACGACTTGTTGATCAGCAGTCATTGGCTTTTTGCCTTTGTCTCTTTTTATAGCGGCTATGATGACCTGCATGTTTTCATGCACTACATATTCTGGAGTGGGGTTCGGAAGAGGATCTTCCGGAATATCATTAGGAATTCGGAGTGGAGAGTTGTTGGGATTATGATGTTGCATCTTGGGCTCGTTCTTTTTAGCCCAATTATGTAGTGGGTTTGGGCCTGTCCAACCATGCATTATTTTATTCTAGGTTTTTAATATTTAAGGTGCATGCATGCATCCTTAGTAAGTAGCGCTTTAATTATTTTCTTATCATAGTATTGTAAACCCTAGCTCAACTCTACAGTGGAAGTTCTTTATCGAGCTCTACTGAGGCGTAACTATGTTTGAATCATAAGCTTCATATTGATTCTATATTGTGTTCTTTATCGTGTTTTGATTGAATAGTTTGTTCTTTATTAATATACCTGTGATAGATCTAAACGATCTAGAGATTTATTCTCATCAATTGGTATCAGAGCAGGAGGCTGTGTAATTCATACACATCTCTTATGTTGAAGAAATTATTAGGGTTTTTCTGCATTGATTGATATTAATTGAGCCGTCATACCAAATTGGCGTATCACATTAATTGTCGATATTGCCCTATCGATAAATTACATGTATGATCTTAAATAGGTTATCGATCAAACATCATCACAATGTATATGGACGATTCACAATCTGAAGAGAATTGTTATTGATATTTAGAAAGCAATCATGTTTGAATGAACGAAAAGTATGAACAGTGAGAGTAAATATTAATCAGATCTTATATTGATAAAGATCTGATTACAAAATAAGCAGAATGAATACTCGTGACAAGCACTTTCTACTTCTAACCTCAGTCCCTATTTATAGGCAACCTGAGTGAACAAAAAATATACTAAGTCTATTACAATACACTTCGCACAAAATGTGACTTAGTAAAATAACTAACATGCGAAACTTAAAGAAACTAACACTTCGACTGTTACAACACATAGAGTCTATAATCTCCCCCTTTGTAAACAGTCGAAACTATTCAGTTTGTGAGATGTTGAATAGCTGAGTGCATAGTTCATCGAATTTCAGAATACCAAGTAATTATCTTCTTAAGCTCCTTCTTGTCTCCTTCATTGTTCTTCTTGCAGTTATTCATACGAACAATAAAATTCGTATATTGCGAAGAAGTATATCTTTCAACCTCTGAGACTTTGAACAAAAACTTCTTCGGCTTTCCTTTTGTATCCTTCCCTACGAAAACCATTCCAAATGGTTTCAAACAGTGAGAGTAAATATTAATCAGATCTTATATTGATAAAGATCTGATTACAAAATAAGCAGAATGAATACTCGTGACAAGCACTTTCTACTTCTAACCTCAGTCCCTATTTATAGGCAACCTGAGTGAACAAAAAATATACTAAGTCTATTACAATACACTTCGCACAAAATGTGACTTAGTAAAATAACTAACATGCGAAACTTAAAGAAACTAACACTTCGACTGTTACAACACATAGAGTCTATAATCTCCCCCTTTGTAAACAGTCGAAACTATTCAGTTTGTGAGATGTTGAATAGCTGAGTGCATAGTTCATCGAATTTCAGAATACCAAGTAATTATCTTCTTAAGCTCCTTCTTGTCTCCTTCATTGTTCTTCTTGCAGTTATTCATACGAACAATAAAATTTGTATATTGCGAAGAAGTATATCTTTCAACCTCTGAGACTTTGAACAAAAACTTCTTCGGCTTTCCTTTTGTATCCTTCCCTACGAAAACCATTCCAAATGGTTTCAAACAAATTTCTCCATCAGCATACTTCCTTAACTCTGTTTGAGGTAAGGTTGATTCCCAAGCAAATGTAACTTTTCTTCCAAGACCCACTGCAAGTTCTTCATCAGTCAACGCCCAACAATCATAGTAGTTATCTATGAATATCTTGATCTGTGCGAAACCAAATCTGAATACATTAGTATCATGTCCTTTCAGCTTGTTATCTTGCATGTCTTTGAGAATGGATGCCAATTGAATGAGATCATTTAGATTCATTAACGGAAAATCAGCAATGGTGAAGTCGAATGCCTTGTTGTCTGCTCGAACCACAAAATATCGAAAGTTTTGAAGCATATCTTCAAACATCACATCCTTCTTAACTGTTAAAACTTTCTTTATCTTCATTAAGGAACACACTTCATCTTGATCCTTCGCAAGTACAACATGAAATCTAATCTTCAAATAAGTGTATTCATCAACATTTTCAAAATTTTCACTTATCTTGTACTGCGCCGTGATAAACATCATCTCGTTTATCGAAAAATCAAGTTGGCTTCTATTAGAGTTCACAACATCATAACTCTTTCTTGGCTTTTTCTCGAACTCATATAAGTGATTCCCTAACACTTTGGATTCAATTGTTTCATACGAATATAACTTCGTAGGATCACCTTTGTTCATTGTTGGTGGATCACTTGCCCTTTGCCTCATGATACTCTGCACATGTCTTAATTTTTCCATTTCAGCTTTTGCTTCTGCTTTCTTTTCTTCTTTCGATTTTTCATACGCTATCCCTTTTCCTTTCCCTGTATTCTCAGTTGATGGTTTCGCACTCAAACTACCTCCATCTTTTGAACCAATTGTGATTCCTTTGGAAATTGGTTTTGTTGTTGTTACAGTTGAGGAAATTGGCTTCGTGAATACTGGCAAAGTAGTTTTGAGTTGAGTGGATATCACCTTCCCTACTGTCTTCGCATCATCCCATTTACTTGCTTTCTTCTCTCCCCCTTGCACCCCTTTGAAAGCAGGTGGGGCATTCTTTGGCAATAAAGAAGTAAAGTTCGCAATTGGGGCTAATGCCTTCTGAATAGCTTGTTCCAAAGTATTGACTTTGAGAGAAAAGAATTCAGGAGTGAGAATTTTCTGAGAGGTAGGTTGCGAAACCAAAGTTTTCAATTCAGTCACCAACTGAATTAACTTATCAAATTTCTCGTTGTTTTCTTTTTGGTTGGCTTCAAGAACCAGAGTAGAAGATTGAGAATCTGTGATAACCTTGTTCATGGCCGTAGCAACCACATCAACTCTCTTTTGTACTTCCAAATGTTGAGAAGTAATATCATGAAGCTCATACGCAAGTTCCTGCTTTAATTCTTCAACTTTAAAATTCACATCTTCCCTAACCTTCTTGACATCTTGTACAAAAAGAACATGACGTTCTTTTGCAATATTTTTCAACTCATTGACAACTCCATTGAACGAACTCCCTTGAGCTTTAATGTGAAGCTCATTGTTTTTGTCTGATTGATCTACTTTGTCAAGTATTCTCTTCTCAGCTTCTTTAAGCAGATATTCCACCTCCAATCCCGTTATTGTTGATTTTGAACCAGAATCTGCTTGTGACTGAATAATGGCATTTAATTTTCGGTTCAGGATTTTGAATTGCTTACCTGACATAAGCATATGATCAGGTATCTCCTCCTCCTCTGAATCGAAATGTAGTGCCTCAAAAGTCCCTCCACAACCTCCTCCTTCGGTTTCATCATCGGATATAGGTTGTGACGGTTGAGGAGTTTCAGGTGATTGTGATGGAAATAATGTTGTAAATGGATGTTGTAGAGGATGATAAAAAATAGATGAAGTAGTGATTGTAGTGGTTGGAAGAGAAAATGGTGGTAATGAAGTAGATATATTCTCAGAAGAGATGGGTAAAGAAGCAGATAGTCTGATAGGTAGTGTGGTTTCGACACTTGTAATAGGTGCCCCCATATCAGATACGTTGACAACCATATCGGAAGTAGGTACCTCCTCAGAAACTGATTTGGTAGTGACTACTTCAAGTGGAATAGAGGTTGTTGTGGAATTTTGCGAAGTAATAGGAATGGAAACAGGTGGAAGAGAAACAGTTACCACAACAGAAACAGGTGGAGTCTCTGGAACACCTTCTTCGTCAAAGGATTCATTTCGAATGATCAACTTGCGTTTCTTGGAAAGTGTTTGTTGCATATGCTTCGCAACATCCTGAGCTCGTTTTCGCTTTGATCCTGGAGAAACAGGAGCTGGAACTTCGCGAAATGCTGCCCCCTTACTTCTGATCTCCATCTTGAGAATATTAGGAGAAGATTTACGAAGCTTCTTTAATACCCCAGATTTTGAGGGTATTATCTCCTTCTTCGCTTTTGTAGAAGTCTCTTCTTTCTCAACCTCTTCAGCTTGGGAGACTTTAGAAGATTGAACTTTTTCTGCCTTCTGAGTTTTCTTCTTCTTCTTGGAGGATTCTCCGGCAACTTCCAGTAAGACTCCAGTTTGTACAGCTGGATCAAAAGTTTTCATATATCGAATTTTATGAGTTGAGTGCACTTTGCGAAGCATCACATCTGGAATGCGAGCTACGTTGGTGAAGATATTTTCATCATCTTCAACTACTTTTGGAAAATGATATAATGAAAATTCTGCAACCTCTCCATCTTCTTGAACTTGAATACCTTCTTTTTCATACACCTTCTCAAGAATTAGACTCTAGTATCTGGCACACGAAATTCCTTTCTCAGCATTTGTGTTTTCAATACTTTTGACAAACTCCTTCCACAGTTGTGTTCCATAATCAACACTCACATCATAATACAGACCCATCACCATTGCATACACTTCCATCCGACCCCTGTCTAGACCGACAGTTCTCCCTGTTAAACACCATAGAAAGATACAAAAACGAAAGTTCCACATGCAGGGTAAACTTGATTTTCTGAAATCACTTATCTTTTCAAGAGTAGGTTGATGACCCATCTCATTGAACATAAAGATAATTTGTGAATTGATGGGTTTAAAGAACGGAGGGTTATTGGGAATGTTTAAGAAATCAATGAACATCTTCTTGTTCAAACGAACCCTCTTGTTATTCATCAATTGGAAGGTGATGACATCAGTGGCATAGTTGTAGGATGCTGTTGATGCCGCCATTGACAACCATGTCATCAGAACCGGAAAAGAACTGAACATTGTGGTTGCTAAAGGTGATCTTTTCAATGCAACAATCAACATATTTAGTTCATCTGGGTAAGATGAGAGTTTAGGATCAAAAAGATAGTTGGTGCTTTGAATCTTCATTAGAGTCTGTGAGATAACTTCATCGGTGTTGGATTGAGTAGCAGCCATTGTTAGGGTTTGAAGAAGATGAAGATTCAGAGGATTTGTGAATGTATGAGTTTGATTGCGTAACTGTTTAAGATAATCTTGAACCCCTTTTTATATGTAACCTTGAATGATTTGAATTTGAAGCGGGAGGCATTTAATGTAATCCGATGTGGCACCTTGAAAATCAAACCATTACTACGAAAAGTTAGCCATTTTTCAAAAAGCAGCTGCCACATCGCCTAGAAAACCGGACAGAATACCATACGTCTCGTGTACACAGCCTGTCAATTTTCCCGTTATAGAATTGTAACCGTTAGAACCCCTCGCATGGAGGAAAGGCTCTTTCACTTTTGGGATGTAAAGTGAAGTCATATGCCAGACTTGCGAAATCATCAGCCTGAGTTGGTATTACTCAGAACCTCAAGGATTTCGTGAGTGCAGTGTTCCAAAGAAATAAGATAAGAAACAAATTTTTTTTTGGAATTCTGTGATGTCAAAAATTCAATTTGACACGAAGGCAGTTAAACCCCAGGCAAAGGTTGCTTCATTAATCATCAAGAGAGATGATCAACAGCTTGTGTATGCTCCCATGAATTACAATCGAATACTTTTTGATAAGTATCAAAGGGCTTCTTTTGAAAGATATTTTTTGGTTGATTTCAAAATTCATTACATATCAACCTGAACATAAGGTGAGAAATTGTAACTGAAATTACTTGTATGACCAGTGTAGTCAGTGACAAGTTGGCTTTTGAAAATATTTATCATGACTAGGATTTGCAAATGAAACTCACACTGAAATCATATTCATAAAAAATTGTTGTACTGGATCTTGTTGGGTAACAAACATCGTGGGTTGCGAATGTTTGATCAAGACCATGCATGTGAATTGAATATGATTTGGAGTTTCGAAATTTTGGTACTGAAACAAAAGTTTCGTTAATATCTGGAACAATGTTCCCCATCAATTCCTTAAGTTGAAAGATGTTTGGGTTTCACCTTTATCATGGACTCATGATGTCAGATCATTAACACAGAATGTTTGTATATCTAGGTCTCGATGGGTTTGATCAGAGACCTCTCGGACATACGTCTTTGTGTGTGATTTGTGTTAAGAATTTTGTGATGAAAAAGATTGGTTATAAGATCGAATGTACCTCTGTTATGTGTGGACCATACAGAAAACTCTTAACTCATATAAGAAGAATAAGGTAGCTCTTTTGACTAATGCGAATACAAGCCTTATTGGGAAGAAATTTTCATGAGATGATTTCATTAAGGCTTTCATTTCTCACACATAGAGTCATACGAGGCTTGAGTCAACATGCTGCAACATGCTTCTAGGGACATCCTAACTAGTACAAGTTAAAAAAAACAATACCTTCCCATAGAAACATACATGCGTGACCTCTTCGCATTAAGCACTGGACTAAACTAAAAACACATAATACTTAAAGAACAAGGTTAACAAAAAAAATATTTTTGTGATTTTTGAATTTTTCGAAAATAAAAACATAACAAAATAAAATATTTTTGGATTTTTGGATTTTCGAAAATAAGAACAAAACAAAAAAAATATTTTTGATTTTTCAAGTTTTTCGCAAATAAAAACATAACAAAATAAAATATTTTTGGATTTTTGAATTTTTGAAAATGAAAACAAAACAAAAAAT
This sequence comes from Lactuca sativa, assembly GCF_002870075.4. Lineage (NCBI taxonomy): Eukaryota > Viridiplantae > Streptophyta > Magnoliopsida > Asterales > Asteraceae > Lactuca > Lactuca sativa. The sequence continues at coordinate 121,443,965 of NC_056628.2, forward strand.
TTCTTAGTTACCAGTTGTACGGATGCGAAGCCATGCGAAGCCTTTGAATGAACAGTAACTTCTGAACGATTTCGACTCAGAACTGCTGAATGGACCTTTCATTCTTGAGATTTTGAAACTGAATTCAAATCAATCATCCCCAAACTTGCTAAAATTCTTACAACTAATTTTTCATCAAGAGGTTTAGTAAAAATATCAACAACAAAATGAATTTCAATATTCCCATCTTCAACATGATCATTGATAAAATGATATCGAAGAGCAATGTGTTTTGTCTTTGAATGTTGTACTGGATTATGACAAATGCGAATTGCACTTTGCGAATCACAATACAAGGGAATCTTTTTCATGTTTATCGTATAATCACGAAGTTGACTCTGAATCCAAATGATTTGCGAAGTGCAAGCAGCAGCTGAAATATATTCAGCCTCAACAGTTGATATAGCAACACAAGTTTGCTTCTTTGATTGCCAACTCACCAACTTCCCATCCAATAGTTGACATCCACCACTTGTACTTTGCCTATCCAATGTACATCCTCCTAGATCAGAATATGAAAAAGCTTGAATGAAGAATGCCGATTTTGAAGGATACCAAAGTCCTAACGAAACAGTCCTCTTAAGATAGCGAAAAATAGTTTTCATTGCAGTTAAATGAGGTTCTCTGGGATTAGCTTGATATCTAGCACAATTACATACCGAAAACATAATATTAGGTCTGCTTGCAGTTAAGTACAATAAAGACCCTATCATGCTTCAATATACAGTTAAATCAACAGCAGGAGTATCTAATGAAGGAGTTAGTCTTGTTCCCACTGCCATAGGTACTCTCAGCTTCGTGCTGTTGGTCATTCCAAACTTTTCAAGCAAGTTCTTTGTGTATTTTTCTTGATTGATTAAAATTCCATCCCTGTTCTGTCTTATATTCAAACCAAGAAAATTATTGATTTTTCCCATCATACTCATTTCAAATTGACTCTTCATTAGATTTTCGCATTCAATTGACAATGCTGGGTCAGTTGAGCCAAAAATAATATCATCAACATAAATTTGAACAAGCATGATATGATTCCAAACTCTCTTGCGAAATAATGTGGGGTCAACTGATCCTTGTTTAAATTTAGATTGTTCCAAGAAATTTGTAAGTGTTGCGTACCAGGCTCTTGGTGCTTGTTTTAACCCATAAACTGCTTTGTCTAGAATGTAGACATGATCAGGATGTTCTTTATCTATAAACCCTGGTGGTTGTTCAACATAAACTGTTTCTTCAAGTTCTCCATTTAAGAATGCGCATTTAACATCCATTTGAAAAACGTCAAAGTCTTTGTGAGCTGCATAAGCTAAAAATATGCGAACTGCTTTGAGTCTTGCAATAGGAGCAAATGTTTCTTCATAGTCTATTCCTTCTTGTTGCAAATATCCTTTAACAACTAGTCTAGCTTTATTTCGAATAATATTGCCATCTGTGTCGGTTTTATTTTTAAAAATCCATTTTAATCCGACAATTGAAACATCAGAAGGTTTAGAAATTAATCTCCAAACCTTGTTTCGTTCAAATTCAGCCAGTTCAGATTGCATAGCAACAACCCAATCTAAGTGTGCCATAGCATCCTTTACTGTCTTTGGCTCTATTTTTGAAATAAAGACATTAAACATACACAATTCTTGGTTCGCATTTAGTACCTCATTTTTCGCACGAATTTGAGCTCTTGTCAACACACCATCTTGTGGATTCCCAATCACCTGTTCTTTGCGATGATTTCTTGTCCATTTCTCAAGTGGTGGAAAATCATGATTAAATTCCAATGGTGCATCTTCATACATATCTTCATTTTCAAATCCTGCAACAGAAAAATTATCATTTAATTCATGAAACTCATCATTTTCATCAAGATTAATTGTCTATGTTTCATCATGCTCCCCCTCAACATGATGTTCATCTTGATGCTCCCCCTCAAAATGATATTCCTGTTGATTTTGCGAATGCTCCCCCTCAACTTGAAGATTCATACTTTCATTCCCCCCTCGAAAGTTTGCTCTGCCACCATACGAAGTTCAAGCACACTTTCACAAGATATCGACGTTGAAGTGATTGTTGAATCATCGTTATGTTTTGAGGTTTCTGATGTTTGATTATCAGGAGCATTAACTTCCGCATCTATTGCCCTGTCAGGAGTTCCAAAAATTAAGTCATAATCAAAATCATTTATTTTTGAATTATCAATCTTAGTATCTGAATTAACAAGAATTGATTTATGTTCAAATTTACTATCCGTTTGTTTAAGATAGTAATCATCAAAAGTTAAGTTGAAATTTTCTTCAATTTTTCTTGTTCGGTTGTTTAACACCCTGTATGTAACTGAATTTTGCGAATATCCTAAGAATATGCCTTCATCAGCTTTAGCTTGGAACTTGGTCAGATTATCTTTTAGATTCATTATAAAACACCTGCAACCAAAAACATGGAAAAATTTGACATTAGGTTTTCGATTGTTGAGTATTTCATATGGAGTGACATTGAATCTGCGATGAATGAATGACCGATTCTGAGTAAAACAAGCAGTTGATACTACTTCAGCCCAAAGATATTGAGGTAAGTTCGCATATGTCAACATGCTTCTGGCTGCTTCGCATAAAGACCTATTTCTTCTTTCAACAACACCATTCTATTGTGGAGTATATGGTGAAGAGAAATTATGCGGAATGCCTTTGTCTGTGAGAAAAGAGTCCAGTGTTTGATTTTTAAACTCAGAACCATTATCACTTTTAACTCTGTGAACACTCTTTTTAAGACTAAACTCAATCTTTTTGATAAAATCAATCATCGTCTGAGCAACTTCAGATTTTAACCTGAGAAAAAATACCCATGTGAATCGAGAAAAATCCTCAACAATAACTAAAATGTACCACTTTTTATTGATTGTAGCAACAGTCGACGGTCCACATAAGTCAACATGAAGAAGTTCCAATGGTTCTACGATTTTTGAATCTATCACAATCAGATGACCTTTTCTATGTTGTTTTCCTTGTTCGCAAGCTGTACATAAAGTATCATTGTCAAATTTTAGTATAGGTAAACCTCGAACTAAGTGTTCAGTGACAAGTTTGTTAATATTGCGAAAATTCAAATGTGACAATCTTCTATGCCATAGCCAACTAACATCATTAGATGCCTTTGATAGTAAACACACAGCAGGTTTGCCCACGATTTGTTTGATGTCCAGTGTAAACATATCTCCATATCTTTTGGATTTGAGAAGTACTTCATTTGTCTTCGCATTTGAAATGATACTTCCTTCTTCATTAAACACAAACTGATTTCCAGTACCCACAACAAGTTGCGAAACACTAATCAAGTTATGTTGAAGACCTTCAACATAAGCAACCCTATTAACTGTGAATTGTCCATTTGTGACTTTTCCATATCCTTTCAGTTGACATTTGTGATTATTTCCAAATTTGACTACTCCAGCATTCTCCAAGCTTCTATAATCTCGCAAGTTTTCCTTTCTTCTAGTCATGTGACGAGAGCAACCACTATCAATATACCATTTTGCATCATATTGCTCCTCACACATCACCTGCATTTAATGAAAAAAAATTAGGAACCCAAAACTTATTGGGTCCATCATTAGTATTTTTGAACAAATTCTTTGAATTTAAATACCATGTTTTCACTTTATCTGAGACACTATCCATTAAATCAACATCATCAGTTCTAGATATTGAAATATAGTTGTTCAACTATTTTGGATTTCCAATGACTGTCATCTCATCTTTCACAACATTCGCAACTTTGATAATTGGTTTCCATTTTTGTACTGGAACTTGCGAATCATGAGATGATGAACTACCCATAGAAGAGTTATTCATGAACTTGTCAAATGCAGTCTCTATCTGTTGCTTTGAGAACTTCCCATTTTGATATTGTTTTCCTTTCCCTTCAAGCCAACGGTTGATCGTATAAACATCAGATTTTCCTTTTGTATAAGAAACTTTGGTCGGTTTTGAGATTGAAGGATTTGGAAAATTTGGTAGATTTGGTGAAAAGTTTGGTTTTGCTTGAGTTTTGACATTCAAAGTTGATGAATTATTCATTGATTTTCCAACATTACGAAACTTATGATTATTCACAAATTTTTGCGAAGTCTCAAATTTTCTAATGTTGTCATATTTCCGAACAAATTTATCAATATTTTTTTTTGGAATTTTGTCAACAGAATATATTGGTTTGTGAAAACTTGTATCCTTTTGAACTTTTGATGATTTTTCTTTTGAAATTTGTGCTTTTTCAATTTTTGATTTATCATTTGACACAACTTGCCAAAAGATTGCTTTTCTTGCTTTTCTTTTTGAAACATTATTTTATGTTGAATACTTTCCAACCATCAATTTGAATTCATGAGAATTTAGTTTCACTTCCATTTTTGGTTTTTCATCTTTTTCAAAAACTTTGTTTTGTTTTTGACGTTTAACCACCCATTTTTGTGATGATTTTTGACTTTGAAAAACATAAGAATTTTGAGTCAAATTGTTTTCTACTGTGTTTTGATTTGCAAAGAAACCTTCAGTAGTTGACCTTTGATTATCATTTTCAACCATTTTATTGAATTCAGGTTTAATATTCTCAACATTCCCAGTTGTGACAAAAACTTGATTCGGAAAAATTCTGTTATCTGTGCATGTAAATTTTGGATAAACCACAGTGTTAGTTTCCAAATAATGTACACCTTTGTCACAAAGAATTTTGTCAAATTCTTTTGTATCACCAAACACATGATCAACAACAACTCGTTGAGTTGTCTCATGCGAATTCTTCACTTCTTCTTTTTCTTCATCAGTGTCATCAGACTTCCAGCTTTCAACTTCCACATTATCAAATTCACTAAGTTGTGAAGTAGAGGGTTTATCATTTTCATCCTTTACTATTGAATCAAGTATAATTTCTTTACCTTTGATCTTAGATGTGATATTAATGATTGACAATTGAGAACAATCAACCTTTTCTTCCTCTTCAATCTTACTGATTTCACTCACATTATCTGAATTGTCATCGACATCAGCATAATTGAGTTGAGAATCAAGAGTTGAGTTTTCAGTTTTCTTTAAGATTTTCACTTGTTCATTCTTTGTCAAACTTTCATTAACAATTTCAACCAACTCATCAACATTCAAGAATTCATCAATTTTGACAATACCATATGCGAATCTATCATCAGGTACTTTGTCAAATTGTGCAATAGTGTTTTCACAATCATAAGAAACAACACAAACTTTTTCACGTTCATATTCAAGAAAAGGTAAAAGTTTCCTATGTTGTTCTTTGCTAATTTCAGATGAATGATGTAAAGCAGTTAATTTCGCATACAAATGTTTAGCAGAGTTACAATAGATATTTCATTGTGCTAGTAACAACCTAACATCTTTTCCAAGATTGTCTCTATCACAATTTACATTTTTGATCTGCAATTCAAGTTTATCTACTCTGCTTTGTTTTATTTCTAATTCTCTCTGTGTCTCAACTAGTTGCATATTTAATTTTTGAGCTTCAGTACTAGCAGACACAATAACAAAATCAAAATAAGCCACAATATCATCAAATGAAGTAATTTCAGCATCATAAGCAGAGAAAGGAATATTAAAAGATTCAAGAATAGCACGTACCTTGGTAGTCATTGGAGATTTGTCTGTGGATTTAAACTCAAAGCATCGTCCTGCAACATTCTCTTCATAATTTTCTTCAAAGCTTGCGAACATTGCACCATGAGTTGGATGCCTCATTTCTTCATCATCAGATCCTGAAGACCAGATCAGATATGTTCCACTCTCTTCTTCATCAGACTCTCCTTTTGCTACTAATGACATTCCTTTCGCCTTTGCACGCACTTCTTTGAGCTTTTCGGAATAGTAGGCTTCATCTTTAATTTTGCTCTTCTTCTCCTCTTTCTTTCTCAGCATGCAATCAGTTGCGAAGTGATTTGCACCATTGTAGTAGTGACAATAAATTCCAGAATCACCTTTTAGCTTCTTCACATCCTTCGCATCTTTTTGCTTTTCATTAATCTTTTCCAATTTCTTCTTCTCATCACCTCTAGCTTTTGCAACACCACTCTTCGCATCATTTGACTTTCCTTTTGGACTAAAAGGCTTTTTGAAAAATTTCTTAACTATGTTGTTTGAGTAGAATGCAACAGCTTCATCATCAGAGTTCATTAAGAAACCTTCATTATCTGATCCTTCCTTTTCACCAGTATCAATTTCAGTAACCTTTGAAACTAAAGCCAAAGGACCTCCTAGACTTTGTTTTGATTCCTCAAACATTTCTAAAACTTCACTTTCATGTGTTTTCAGCTGGTTGTAGAGATCATTCAAGCTGGTTGTATCAAAACTTTGTTGATTCTTTATCATCATACTCACACTTCTCCATTCCTTGCGAAGGCCCATGATGAATGTTAGATTGAATTCCATGAGAGACCTTGAGATTCCATACTAATTGCAGCGATAAACAAGCTCATTCAGACGATCATAGTAGTTTTTGAGAGTTTCAACATCCTTTTTTCTGAATTCCTTAAGTTCAACAAGACATTGTTTCACAGAGTTGATCTTCATCTTTACGCTACCTTGATACTTCTCTTTCAAAGTGATCCAGATTTCCTTTGCTGTTTTACAACTACGAATGTAATTGTAGACTACAGGAGGCAAAAGCACCTCTTAGTTCCCTCATGCATCTCTTCTCTTTTTGCTTCATGCGAATTTCTTGATTAGCAACTTCTTCTGAAGAAGTAGATTGTCCATGTTGTTGAACATTATTAGGAAGTTGACCTTTTCCAATGATACAATTCCAGAGCTCTTCATCGATTCCATTTAAGTAATCCTCCATCCTATCAGCCCACTAATCATAGTATTCAGGGATTAACATCGGAATTTTGGTTGAAGAACCGAGTAAGTGAGAGAAGGATGTCATGGTATTCATGTTGATGTTCGGCATTGATGAACACGAGAAATTTTTAGAAATCTTGAAAAACCTGATGAATTTGTGAATTGATCAAACGAATTGATCACAGATTGCTAATCGATCACTCGACTAAACAATTCAAATGCATAATCGATTCAAATCTGAAGATCAAGAGTGATTTTCAAAACCAAAATGCGCGGAAAATTTTGAGTAAAGTTACTACTCAAAAAGCAAATGATTCTAAGACAAAAATCAGATCAATGCAGTTTGAATCCTGCTCTGATACCAATTGAAGAGAATTGTTATTGAGATTTAAAAAGCAATCATGTTTGAATGAATGAAAAGTATGAACAGTGAGAGTAAATATTAATCAGATCTTATATTGATAAAGAACTGATTACAAAATAAGCAGTATGAATACTCGTGAGAAGCACTTTCTACTTCTAACCTCAGTCCCTATTTATAGGCAACTCGAGTGAACAAAAAATATACTAAGTCTATTACAATACACTTCGCACAAAATGTGACTTAGTAACATAACTAACATGCGAAACTTAAAGAAACTAACACTTCGACTTTTACAACACATAGACTCTACACAATCCAATCCAATCAACATCTCTAACAGTATTGGATCAACAACAAAGATTCCAATCTTATACACTCAGGATTATGAAGTTTGGATGCACCACTTTGAAGATTAAGTAATCGGCTCAGAGGATAATGGGTACTTGATCTCAGAAGCAATCATAGTTGGTCCGTTTGCTCACTCAAGCACTTCAAAGATTGTCAAAACTCAAAAGGAGTACAATCAGCTCGTGAATGATGTGAAAGACATTCCTCAAGATGAGAAAGAAAAGTTCCAGTGCAACATTAAAGCCTTAAGAATGATTAGGTTTGCTTTATAATCGGATACATTTCGATTGGTGAGTTCATGTGCTACAACAAAAGAAATATGGGATAGGTTAAAGGAATTTAAGTCTAGTGATGAAGATCTGGAACATTGATTCAAACCTTGCTGCTTTTTGAATTTGGTGATTTCAAACAGAAGCCTAAAGAGAAACTCATTTAGGCCTTTGATCAGTTTAATCATCTTCTCAGTAAGATGATAAAGCACGGGATCGAAAGGAAGGTTATTGAGCAGAAGGTTACCTTCATGAATGGTCTTGGACCCGATTGGATGACAGTTGTGTCCACAATGAAGGCACACGAACAGTTCAAATCATACTCTCTGGCGAAACTGGTGGGAGTTCTGAAGTCACATGAAAGTGCGGTATCAAAGGAAACGAATGTAGTTTCCAGCTTGGGTTCGTTAGCTCTTATCTCCAATGGAAAGAGTGTTGTTGAAGAAGAAGAAGAATTACATCTAGCTGACTATGATCTAACCGGTGAAGACTATGCCTTGATGGTTTCGAATCCAAGAAAGTTTATCAAAAGGAAGTTCCCCGCCAACAAGAACCGAAACTGGCAGGGAAGTTGTAGTTCTGAAAGGTGAAGGAGGAACCAAAGATGGGTTTAAGGTCTAAAGAATCTAAGAAGGAAACAAAGATTGGTGGTGACTCAGGTTTTGACTTTCATTATTGTGGAGGCAAGAACCACTTTGTCAAAGACTGTGTGTTGAAGAAGAAATCTGAAAAAAATTGATGAAGACGATGAGGAAGCGAATCTCATGAGAAGATTGGAGGAGATCAAGAAAAAGAAATCAGCAACTAACAATAACACCATGAATGCTTTGATTGTACAGGATACAGGTGATAATGATGAATTTGGTGGAGTGCAGGTGTGGTCCACAGATTCAGAGGACGAAGAAGTGAGAAAGCTGACTCATGGCAAGAAAATGTTGAGGGAAGATGTTTGATGGTGATGGAAGGTGTATCACAGATGCGAGGATACACAACAGATGGTGGGCTGGATGAAGAGAAGGAGTGAGAGGACAGGTGTTTCGCTGCGAAACCTGTCAGTGCACAGATCAACGGATGTGATGAGTTGATCAAGAAGGTATAAAATATTCTCACTTCTCTGAAAATTCCTACTACTAACTATGAAAAGGAACTAAATAGCTTAAAATCTAAATTCGCTAGTTTAAATAGTAGTCTTACCCAAACTCGTGTCACAAACTCTAACCTGACTGATCAAATTAGCAGGATATCATCGAAGAGTGAGGAGAGGAGAATCTGGATTGATTAGAAGGAGAAGGAATTAATTAGGTCTAAGGATGAGTTAATCTATTTGCAACGAGACAATCTTAAGCTTTTAAAACAACGAAATGTTTTTGTTTGATTGCGAAAAGATTATATTTTAATATCACTCAGTCACATCTTGATTGTGAAATAGTAAAGAAGATACATTGCATGATTTTACCCTTCCTTGAGTTAAAGGAGGATGAAGTTGATGCCGAAGCCTACAACTATGAAAATGTTGTATCTTCTGACGAAATATCTCCTACCTACAAAATTGGTCTTGACAAAATAGAGTCCTACATAAAGTCAAAAGACCATAAGGACATGCTCAAAAATCTGTTGGATGAAAACGACAGACTAAAACTGAGAACCAAAACTATACCGAAATCTTATTCATTAAATGCCAAGTTAAGTTCAGAAAATAAAATTGATGTTCAAAAATGAATCTAAACTTAATGAGGATGATGACATGAGTGAAATATCTGTAGAGGACGTGGTGGACTGTTCTGAATTTGTCAAGAGTGAACCCGAAACTAGTAAAAATATAACTTCTAAAAACTCCGTTGAGTTCACTCGCTCATCGACAGACAAGACCAAAATCCTCAAGGAAAAAGTTGTTGTATATCAAAAGATTCAAACCACTCCAAATCAAGTTTACACAGTTCAAGGAATCACACCACAACAACCAGCCGAACTGATAGCATTGGTAGAAGAAGATAATGCTAATGGATGTGATGAATTTTTCTGGTCAGCACCTATAGATAACACTTATGAAACAAAAGGTCTATCTCAGAAAACCTCGTGGAGAGTGAAGGGTAAGTATGTGGCAGAACCACTTAATGAACCTACAAGATATGATGTACCAAGCACAAGCGGCACCAAAACATCTTCGGGCGAACCAGTGACAGCGTCCAGTGAGACGAGTTCATCAAAGAGCGAAAGCCATGCTCAAGTACCGAAGAAAAAGGACAATATTCATAAAAATCTATAACCGGTGGCAGAACGAAAACACCAATGTAACCTGAGATACAAGAAGAATCTCTCAGAAAGAAACCAGTTTTGGCGACCCAGAATCCTCATTACGTAAGGTATGAAAAGACAAATAAGTCACAAGGAGAACCAAGAGCCAACCGAAAGGAAGGTTTCAGTCCTCAACATGTAAGCAACCGAAGGGAAGGTTTCGGTCCTCGACATGCAAGTAACCGAAAGGAAGGTTTCGGTCCTCAACATGTAAGCAGCCGAAAGGATGGGTTCAGTCCCAGGTTCAATTAGAAGAACCGAAGGGAAGAATATTTTCATTCTCAACCAAGGAAGAGGAATAATCGACGATCTAATATTGCTTCTAAACCTTAATCTTCTCATTCTTATTCTAATTCTTCTTCTTCTAAACATTCAAAGGGGAAAGGAAATATCTTTCCAGAAGACGACAGATGGCCGAAAGAGACCCAAAAGCATGCAGACTTCAAAACTACAAATCCTACATCTAAATCAAATGAGTCTAATTCAAACAAAATCAAAGTTTTTACAATAAAAAGAAGAGATGAAACAACTCTAATAAAAAGAAGTTATCTGGTTGATGTTTCTCTTACTATTCCATGTCCTGTTCAAGGCTCACAAGGACCCAAGAAACTTTGGGTTCCTAAATCTGCTTGATATTTTGCAGGTTATACGTGACGAGCAGTTTAACAAAGAATGGTACACTGATAGTGGCTGCTCGCATCACATGATACGAAGAAGAGAAGAACTGAGGGAGTTTCGGTCTCTCGGGGATGGTGGAATGGTAAAATATGGAAATAATTTGTTTGGCACTATCAAAGGCTATGGGATGATTACAAATGGCGATTTCTCAATCAGAAAGGTACCATACGTTGAAGGTGTTGGATTAATGTCTAAGTCGATAACTATAATTGGTACGACTTAACCCGACCCGGCATCGTCCATTTGGGTTGCATGGCATCATGCATTTGGATAGACTATAATGAGAGAAATAAGACACTTATGGTTATTAATATATTATAAGTTCTAGTATATTAATAATAAGAATAATAAGATTATTTAATTAGTATTGATCAAAAATTAATCTAGGATTAATTAAGTGATCAAAAGAAGACTAATTAAATATATGGGTTGATTGTGCAAATCATCCATACTTATATAGTAGGCTAATGCTCCATGGATTATCTAGTTGGGCTAAAACCCATATGATGCTCCATGGATTCTCCATGGTGTATTTGTTCCCATGGATCATGGAAATGAAAGGCCATGACAATTAGGGTTTACATGATGTAACCCTAATTATATATGCATCTTATTCTTGAGCAAAATCTGCTACTAGTGAGTGAAAAACAAGGGCTAGCCGATTTCATGAAGTGTAGATTTCTCTCAAGTTATTCCAAGTGTATTTGGTGTTGTGTGAACCATTTGAGGTGTCACACTTGGGGCACTAGGCACTCAAGCTTCATGAAGACATTCTACATCAAAGAGGTATGTATTCTATCTTGTTATATTCATTGTTTCATAGCTTAGATTAGGATAATATCTTGGATGTTCATATTTGCATGTAGAATACAGAAAACATAGATCCAACGTATTTAGGGTTGCATGTACACTTAGGAGTGTTAGAATGCTCAAAACCCAACAATGGTATCAGAGCCTAGGCTTGTTTTCTTGTTATACTTGCAAAAGTAGCTGAAAAATCGAGTTTTGATGCTGTCTGCCCAGCAGACTCGCTGAGTCCAAGGAAAAATGCATCCAACTCGCCGAGTTGGTTCGTGCACTTGACGAGTTGGACCCCCAGACTGCATAAATTTGACTTTTTTGGCTGGAATTGGACTAGGAACATTACCCTAAGATGCTTTTGGACTTATAAACTTGTTTTTGATGTGGTAATGTTCATGCTAATCCAATTTCAAAGATAATTGTCAATAGATTCATGTTCTTTATTAGTTTAAGGTTTAGACTAATTACATGAAAAAGTTTGATTTGAATTATCTTGTTCTTATGAGTTGCTTAAATTAATAGAAAAGTTGAGTGAAATAGTTGTTTTCAATCCAAATTAATCTAAGAGTTGATTCTAAAATGTGTTTTTGTAACTTGTCCTCAAGTTATATGAAAAGTCACATTTAAGTTTCATAAAACTCATAAAAGTTGGCAAAGGTTACAAAATGAAGAGTCTAGTTCTAATTAAATGGTTTTATGACTCCATAACTTGTCGTCAAGTTATGGAGGACCAAGAGTCTCTTCATTAAATAATAAATAAATAAAAAAAGTGTAACTTTTATTAATTTCATAAGTTATAAAATAAAGAAAAGTTAATTCTTTTATTAGTTTTAAGTCTTCCATAACTTGTCCTCAAGTTATGGAACTTGAAGAGTTTTGGATTAAAACTACTTTAAACACATAAGTTATGGAATTAATTAGTTTTGAATAATTTCAAAACTTGCCCTCAAGTTTTGGAATTTGTAAAGTTTTCTCTTATGAATACTTTAATTCCAAGTTAGCCCTTAGAATTTTAAAAGTTAAAATTCAACCATTATACTTTATAATATTATCAGTTAATAATATTTATATATATGTATAAGAGTAAAGTCAGTCTTACCATTAGTAGGCCTCATTCACGAAGTCGGTCTATTAGGGGGGGGGGGGTATAAGGTTACTGCCTATAAAATGGCAATTTAATGGGTGTCCACTCTCACCCACCGCTTCCTTGACCGGTGGAGGGATGTTAGTCGAATGGGTAGGACAAGGACTAGAATTCTCCTTTTATTAAAAGTATTAATGATAAATACTAAGTAACTAAACCTTTTATAAATACACAATCTTAGTTACTTAGGAAAATGTGAATAAGGTGCTAATCCATGCAATTACACTTTGCACTTTGTTTAAGTCGGTTAGTGTAGCGTGTGTGGTTAACCGGCACACTAACTCGTATTTAACAAGGTAGGCAAATGGTAACTTAATGTTTATCATAGTATCGATGGAGAGTGTGTGGTTAACCGACACATCGATTGAGGGGTAAACACTTAAGGGTACCAAGTAATTTGCATGGTTACTTCACACCTTATTTTGTGATCCTCGGCATCCGAGTCACAAAACCTGAAGGGCACACTCGAGATTGAAACATGCCATTGAAAAGTTCAATGAATCTCAAAGATCTAGCTGTTTCAAATCCAATTAAAACCTAATAATACATTTCGTTTATCTTGGTGGAAATTGGTGAATCTTCATTCACCTACCTTCAAATATTTTATAGCTTGGATTACGGCATCCCTCTTCTAAGTTTTAAAATAGTTTGTTGGGTCCTAGCCTTAATATTTCATATTGGGTGTCATATTAAGGACTTTAGATCAACTATCTTGAATATCTCCCAAAAGATGTTTGGTTTAGACAGTTATGATCTTCACAAATCTCTTGAAACAAGCTTTCCTAAATGAAGATGATGTCCCTTGGAAATCTTACTTCTTTCACCTCCTCCAATTATTCTCCCTAACCCATAAGTTCTTGAAAAGTTTAAGGTCACTCAAGCCCTATTGGAAAGTAAAGGTCTATGTGTGGTCACATCTTGGAGATGTAGACACATATTGACAAGCCGGGAGAGTTGGGTGTCAAAGTCTTGAGAAAGTTGGTGGCTCAATCACTTTCTAAGTCACATAGTGAGTTCCTTTGGGACACCAATGAAATAGACTATCGCAAGACCCTTAATGATCTTATCTATTTGCTAAGATCAACTTCCTAAAAGTTTATGGACATTAACAATGATGACATTGGATATCCAGTAAAGCTTTCTCTTCCCAATGGAAAGGGATCGGCCATAGTCAACTCAGCTGACCAAATGGTAAAGAGAAAAGTTAAGTCTGTGATAGTTCCGTGTACCATTACCAAAGGATCCATATGTTTATATTGCCAAAGGAAGGGGCATTAGTTACAAAGCTGCCAAATTTACCTAAGGATGTTAAAGTCAATAAGTTTTACTCTACTTCAGGTAAAGTTCACTATCAACTCTAATAAGTTTCTATTCTGAGATTCTTGATACATGATGTGACTTGGTCACATGTTGATGTTTTAAGAATCAAAGAAAAGCAAAGGAACTTAAAGAAAGAATATGCTGAATATGATCGCGTAGATGGATTTCTATCACATAGTTTGAAGATTGGATTCTTGAGCTACTTCTTAGGAGTTTTGAGATATTGCTTAGGAATAGATAACAACAAAGTTTTCATGCTCTTTTGCATTGTAAGGATAGTTTTTCTGCAATGTTTTTAAAATAAAAGGAAAAATGATGATTTTATTGATTTTAAAATATCCTTGCAATGGCATTTGAGGAAAAATTGTTGCTTATATGATTCCATTAAAAGCAAGAGTGGAAATATGAATTTGATTCTTTCATTTGTGGTAATGTCTAAATTTACCAAATAAGGAAAGATTCTCATCACCCAAGTTTCGGTTGGATAGAAACTTGGAATCATGCAAGTTGTATAGCATGATTAATGAGAAATTTCAAGCATTGAAAAAATTAAGACTAACTACTTCTTCACATGGATGTGTGAGTCAAGTGAAGGACTAAGGGATTGAGTACACATTCTTGTGCACTGGTCAAGTCCACCACAAAAGATCGATAAGACTATTCGTCATAGTTTACTAAAACTCAGTAAATATGATTATACTTACAAGCTTAAGTGTAACTCTGAGACATTGGAAAAGGTTCCAATGTATGGCAGAGCGAATAAGAAGAATCAAATTAGGCAGAAGGATAGAAGTTTCTCAAATCTGAAAAGATGGGAGAGTACTTTAGTATCAGTTTTGTGATCATCTTAATGATTAAGAAACCATAGCACAATTAGTTCTCTAAGGAAATCTTAGTGCATTCTTATGACTAAGAAGAGGAATCTTGAATTGTTGAAATGGTTAAATCAAGAAGATGAGTCATACTTCGTTCCAATACAAGTCTTAGAGTCATACTCCAAGATTGTAATTTGTGTGACATGTCTTAAAGAAGGTTTAAAACACTTGTCAAATGTAAGAGTAAAAGTTTCCTACTCTTGTACATTTGAAATTGGTAAGTTGTGATGTTTTGGATAAAACAAAGAACAACTAACGACAATTGTGTGAAGTGTTTGTCTTGATTAGAATCTGCACTATCTCTTGGATGTTTGACAAGGGAGTCTTATAGGTCAAGAGGACAGTGGGAGTCTTAAAGGTACTTGAAAGTCTCAAGAACTAATCAAGAATAACACCTGAAGTTTGTCACTAGCACACGACTTTAGGTTTATAACCTATCGTGTTGACATATTCTGTGCCCATTCCAATTAAAGTTGGCTTTGCATATGAGTTCTTAGAGTTCTCAATTGGTTGCACAACAACTTGGAAGCAATGGCAGGCCCTTGAGCTGCCAGGTGGCCAACAATTAAGATTGAGTTCAGTCCATATGAGTTTGGATTTGTCATCATCCTTGTCTTGTGACTATGGTTTTGACAATTCACATGGATAAGAACACATACACCATTAAATCTAAGTGTCATAAGGTTTCTCTCCGATTCATGAAAATGAAGGTGAGGAAACACTTTCACTAAGTAGATTTTAGTTAGATAGCAATTGTGATATTTGCATTCTCAAAGTCGTTAGTGGAGTGTGTGTGGTTTACCAGCACACTAACTTGGACTTCTGAGAAGTGGCAAAGGTCAAAACAATCAACACTATGATTACGGCATCCCTTTCATAGTTATTGAAATTGTTTAGACACACCTATAAGCTATCTAAGAGAACGTGTATGATTATGATAAGGTTTTATCAAAACAATCTAGTATCAGAAATCTGAACTTTGGTAAGAAAGTCAGCTAATTTCTGAGTACATGTCAAAGCTAGTGGGAGCATAAGTGTCATGCTAATAATCATCATGTTAGTGGGAGCATGATAATTATGATAAGTGTTGCAAGTTAGCAATGTTAATTATAGAAAGAGTAAATTATTGAAATCGTCCCTGTGGTTTGGTCAAAATTGCATTTTTGGTCCCTAACTTTTTTTTGCACTCGGATCGTCCCTATGGTTTGATTTTGTTGCGTTTTTCATCCCTTGCATTTTTTGTCCCTTACATACATAAAGTTAGGGACCAAATATGCAACTTTTACCAAACCATAGTGACGAAAAACGCAACAAAATCAAACCACAGGGAGGATTCGAGTGCAAAAAAAAGTTAGGGACCAAACGTGTAATTTTGACCAAACCATAGGGACGATTTCATTAATTTACTTTTATAGAAAACAAAAGGTTTCAATTGGGAAAACTTGTTTTGCTATAATTAAGGGAGAGGAAATTATACTTCATCTCAAATCTAAAAGGTTAGATTGAGGTTTTAATCGTATTTAGTCAAGGATATATATATATGAATTTCATGTTGGAATGGCTCAACATAAAGAAATTCTGTATATGGGTCCATTATTTGCGTTCTAAAATTTGATTATGATTACGGCATCCCTTTTCATAATCTGAATTATGAGAACTTGGCAAATAGAAATGGAAATGTTATAGCAAAAGACTGGTTTAGTCTTTATGTGAGACATCATGAATCGTGTCGCATATGCTTCGGATATAGGATCGATTACATGTGCTATATTCATACTTTCTAAAATTTTCCAAATGCATGGGGCATTAAGAAAGGAAAAGGTCTAGAATTGGATATGACTAAAAGGATTAAACAATTGTCAAGGACAATCTAAGGTTTACCAAAGATTGGTTGCTCAAGGACAGTTGGAAGTATAGTGATAATTCTGGAAGGACCATATTGAAATAATCTGTAAGGAGGCAACTCTTGTTCAGAAGTGATAGTCAAAAGGGAATCTGGAAATGTTTCAAAGTTTGAAATTATTCAATCTGTGTAAGATTAGGAAACTTAATGTAACAAGGATGTTTCCAAGGAGCTGATCTCCTTTGGAATGCCCTGTAATGTTTGTTGTCAAGTCTTTCTGACTTTGTGCATAATCATTACAAGAGGATCAATGCATATAAGTTTAGAATCTAACAGATTTCAATAAATCGCATGAATTTGGAATTTTTGCATTTGCAGTAAGGATTTGGGGCTGTGAAAAGAGGATCATTGGAGTTATGTTCAGTTGATCTATGTCACAAAGTAAAGATCATAGAAAAACATAGTATGCATACTTGGTGTATGGCATGAGTAGTGTTTAGAAAACATAGTGTACATGCTTGGAGCATGGGACAACTATTGTTTTTAAATTCAAGAATAAAGTTGATAGCTGAAACGGTATACAATGAATAATGTGTAATCATATGGTGATAAATAAAAGGTGTTTTATTTATGTTTGTAGGTTTTGATACCATATTGGATTCAATTATTCTTGTGTTTCATTTTGCATGTTTTGACTTCCAGAATGAATTAGGTTATTCTTCCGGAATGACTAAGTTATTCAAACCATCCACAGTCGGTCATATGTTGGAAGTAGATATGAATTAAGACTTTCATGGGTTGGGTTGTAGAGGTCTAAGGTGTTGGACAAAGGGTTACAACACTCATGAGTGCTCATAAGTTCTAAGTATTGGATTCAACCCGTGCTCATTGGAATCACTTCATGGATTTTATCACGAGTGATCATGAGACGATAATATCCTATATTCTTCAAACCTAGAGATATGAGTTGTTACTATGAGTTGGTTGTACATTGATTGCACGAAAACGCATTCGGTAACTCAGTGTTATAAAACGTACCTTTGTGTATGATTCAACAAGTAGTAGAACAAGCCATATGAGTCGAAGTTTATCCACTCCTTTTACCTTCGGGATAAAAGTGATATCTGTGGGCCCCTCGATGATTTGATGAAGACAAATGGAAGTGCTTGGTCGGGCCAGGACTGATTTGATTTGTTAAATTAGTCAGTCATCATAAATCGGAAATCGGGAAACAACAAATGGACAGAGAGAATGATTATAATCCATGTCTTAGTCCATATGATATCTAGAATGGAGGAATATTTGATCCCTTATCTAATGGACAAGTCACTGACAAAGGTCAGAGTTCATCTACAAGGTCAGAGTTCGACAGAAGCTTTTGAGAGCTATGATTGCCAGTCGGTTCTTGAAGTCACACGCAATAATAGTTTTAGACTTATCCAAGTAGGAGACTGTTGGATTAATGTCTAAGTCCATAGCTATAATTGGTAAGACTTGACCCGACCCGACATGGTCCATTTGGGTTGCATGGCATCATGCATTTAGATAGACTATAATGAGAGAAATAAGACACTTATGGTTATTAATATATTATAAGTTCTAGTATATTAATAATAAGAATAATAAGATTATTTAATTAGTATTGACCAAGAATTAATCTAGGATTAATTAAGTGATCAAAAGAAGACTAATTAAATATATGGGTTGATTGTGCAAATCATCCATACTTATATAGTTGTCTAATGCTCCATGGATTACCTAGTTGGGCTAAAACCCATATGATGCTCCATGGATGCTCCATGGTGTATTTGTACCCATGGATCATGGAAATGAAAGACCATGACATTTAGGGTTTACATGGTGTAACCCTAACTATATATGCATCTTATTCTTGACCAAAATCGGCCACTAGTGAGTGAAAAAGAAGGGCTAGCCGATTTCATGAAGTGTAGATTTCTCTCAAGTTATTCCAAGTGTATTTGGTGTTGTGTGAACCATTTGAGGTGTCACACGTGGGGAACTAGGCACTCAAGCTTCATGAAGACATTCTACATTAAAGAGGTATGTATTCTATCTTGTTATATTCATTGTTTTATAGCTTAGATTAGGATAATATCTTGGATGTTCATATTTGCATGTATAATAGAGAAAACATAGATCCAAGGTATTTAGCGTTGCATGTACACTTAGGAGTGTTAGAATGCTCAAAACCCAACAGAAGGGTTGCAGCACAACCTCATCAGTGTCTCACAGCTGGTAGTTGGGACCGGATTGAAGGTCTCCTTTGATGAAGAAGGCTCAAAGATTGTCGAAAAGAAGTCAAATAATATATTGTTCAAATCGATGCGAAAGGGGGAAATGTACCCTTTGAATCTCAATCCAATTCGAGGGAAACTAGCTGTTTGCTTGCTAACGAAGGCACACTCAGATTAAAGTTGGTTATGGCATCGAAGGCTCTCTCATATTAATTTCAAAGATATCAACAAGCTGGTACTTGGAGATCACGTTCGAGGTCTTCCAGTTCTCAAATTTGACAAAGAACATCTTTGTGCAGCTTGTGAAATTGGAATGCAAAGTCGACAAAGTCATCCTTCTATTATCAACACAAAGGTTATAGAACCATTAGAGCTGCTACATATCGATCTATGTGGTCCTTCCTCCATTGAAAGAATTGGTGGAAACAAGTAAATTCTTGTCATCTTATACGACTTCTCTCGCTTCAATTGGGTATTGTTCTTGAAGCAAAAATCAGAAGCAACTCCCAAGCTCAAACTCTTCATAAAGCAAGTAGAGGTTCAACTACGAAAAGTGGTTCGTAATGTGAGAAGCGACAATGGCTTGGAATTTTAGAACAAGAATTTAGAAGATTTCTAGCTGAGAAGGGAACAACTCACAATTTCTCTGCTCCATATACTCCACAGCAGAATGGAATCGTCGAAAGGAGAAATCGTTCTCTATTCGAAGCGGCTCGAACTATGCTGAGCTTCGCTTCCTTTCCTTTATATTTATGGGTTGATGCTATTTCTCTTGCTTGTTACACTCAGAATAGATCATATCTAAACAAGCGATTCTTAATCACTCCTTATGAGATCTTGAACAACCGTAAGCCAAATGTGAAGTTCTTTCACGTGTTCGGTTCAAGATGCTTCATTTTCAATTCAAAGGAGAATAGAAACAAGTTTGATACTAAGGCTAATGAAGGGATTTTTCTGGGCTACTCCTTGAACTCTAAGGAGTATAGAGTTCTGAATAAACGCTCAAAGAAGATTGAAGATACATACTATATCACTTTCGATGACAATTATGTCAAGAAGTTGAAGGCAACTGAAGGTGCAATGCAGGATATCTTTCCAAAGTCTAGTCAAGTCACTGTGCCTATTTCAAATCTTTTCGAGCAATATATGCTTCTCTTCGATGAACCAAAAAAATCTATTGATTCTGAGTCCAAGGCTGAAGATAACAGAATCAACAGTTTAAAGAAAATTATTGACGATGTTGCACATAAGATGGCAACTGAACAACCAAGGGCAACTGAAAGGCCTGACTTAAGCGAACCTTCTGGTGACTGTTCTTCTATCCAGGGGGAGGGTTCGTCTCTACCAAATGATCAAGGTTCATCATTTCAGGGGGAGAATTCATCATCACAATCATCAAGTTCAACCGAAAGTCCAAACGAAGGGGAGCGTTCTAATCTACAAATTGAACTCGTGTCATCATTCGAGGGGGAGAATACGAATGTCACTGATGATGATACACAATCAGAATTGGAAGAAGAAATCAATGCAGAACTGGATCCCTCTTGTGATCTAAATTAACCTCCTCTCATTAAATGGACCAAAGACCATCCTCAAAGTCAAATCATGGGGAATCTTTTGAAAAGGTATTAACTCGATCACAGCTGAAAGCGAAACAAGTTGCACTATTCTCTCAAGTAGAATTTTGCATGTTCAACTCCTTCATCTCCAATGTTGAACCGAAGATGGTGAATGCAACTTTTGATCATTCTGATTGGGTTCAAGCCATGCAAGACGAGCTGAACGAGTTTGAAAGAAACAAAGTATGGGTTCTAATTCCAACTCCAAATGATGCTTCGATTGTCGGTCTGAAATGGGTATTCAGAATTAAGATGGACAAGGAAGGGAATGTGATTCGCAACAAGGCCTGGTTGGTGGTGAAAGGATACTGTCAAGAGGAAGGTATACATTATGAAGAGACCTTCGCTCCAGTTGCAAGATTAGAGTCGGTTCGAATGTTTCTTGCTTATGTTGCACACAAGAACTTTTAGGTTTATCAAATGGACGTAAAGTGTGCGTTTCTCAACGGAGAACTTGAAGAAACTATGTACGTTGAGAAACCGCCAGGCTTCATGAACGAGAAGCATCCAGATCACTGCTACATTCTAGACAAAGCAGTATATGGCCTGAAGCAGGCTCCCAGAGCATGGTATGAAACCCTAACTCGATTCTTAA
Organism: Lactuca sativa; assembly: GCF_002870075.4. Lineage (NCBI taxonomy): Eukaryota > Viridiplantae > Streptophyta > Magnoliopsida > Asterales > Asteraceae > Lactuca > Lactuca sativa. The sequence continues at coordinate 121,465,249 of NC_056628.2, forward strand.
AACTGTCTAAATTTAAACAAGGTTCGTTTGACCCAACATTCTTTAGTAAGAGAGAGGGTAACCACCTTATGACAGTCCAAATTTATGTTGATGACATCATCTTCGAGTCCACGAATCCCAATCTAACAGCTAAATCCGGGAAGTTAATGGAAACTAAATTTGAGATGAGCTCGATGGGTCCAATTAACTTTTTCCTTGGCTTAAATATTAGACAGGGACCCGAAGGCATTCTTATCAATCAGGAGGCATCTACAAAGACGTTACTTTCCAAGTTTGGGATGTTAGGAGACTACAAAGTGAAAGTCCCTATGGCTTTTGGAACTAAGCTTACACCATCTTTGGACAAGCTAGCTGCTAACATAACGCTTTATCGTCAGATGATTGGGACACTGATGTATCTCACAGCCAGCAGACCCGACATCATGTTCTCAGTTTGCTATTGTGCCCGATTCCAAGCTAACCCACGCGAACCTCACATGCTAGCAGTGAAGAACATATTTCTCTATCTGAAGCAAACTTCCTCTCTCAGTCTATGGTATCCAGCCAACTCAGGTTTCTTTGTCCAGGCATTCTCAGACGCTGACTTAAGGGGTTGTGGATTGGATCGTAAAAGCACTACTAGAGGATGCCAATTTCTAGATGGTAAATTGGTTAGCTGGAAATCAAAGAAACAAACTCGTGTCTCTCTCTCCACGGGTGTAGCTGAATATATAGCCGCCACCTCATGCATATCTCAGGTTTTTTGGATACAGAGTCAGCTTAGGGACTATGGGCTGAACATGAAGAAAATCCCACTATATTGCGACTCTGAAAGTGCAAATTAGGATTTTTCATGACCCAATGCAACACTCGAAGACAAAGCACATAGCACCGCGGTATCACTTCATCAAAGATCTTGTGGAAGATGGTAACGTAGAAATTCATTTTGTTAGGACCACTGATCAAAGACCAGCTTTGTTTCACCAAGGCTTTACCTGAAGCAAGTTTCAATAAGATCTTACAAGGCCTAAGAATGATGGAAGCAGAATTAGTACCAAAATCGCCTTCGCTTCATTAAAGGTAAGAAGCGAAATAGAGCGAACGCTCGGTCTATTTCGGGTTCGGTCCACCCGGGAACCGAATTGAACCGAACGCTCGGTCTATTTCGGGTTCGATCCTTCTGAACTCGTTCGCTACTTTTTCATTAAAAGGGACTTTGGATGTATTCTTTTGTATACTCTTTTTCACACTTATTTTTAGGTTTTTCTTTTCAAATTTTTATGTATGTATATAAAATACAAAAATAATTTTGTTTTTGCTTTTATTTTTCTTTCGAAATTTTTAACAAAATACAAAAATATTTTTCATTTTATTTCAATTTTCTTATTTTTTTTCTTTCACACTTATTTTTCATTTTATTTCAAAAATACTCTCTATGCTGGAGCTGCAAAACGTATAAATTCTTTTCATAAGACTAGTTTAGTGTCCTTAGATGCATGTTGCTGCTTGTTGACCAAAGCCTCAAATGATTTTGAGTAAAGCCTTAATAATTTTATAGATACAAATCATGTTTTCCAAAGTAGGCTGTTGCGTTCACTCTAATCGAGAGCTACCTTACTCTTATCATATTGAGTTTAGAGTTTTCTGCTAGGTCCTACTTTTATAACAGAGGTACATTTGCTTCTTAAACCACCTCCATCATTTTTCTCCATTACACTTCATCTCACTCATGTAACCCTTGAGACTATCAGCACTTACCACTGAGGTTTATGGTTACACAAAAATGTATGTTTATGATCTTAGTCTCGTGTCACTATGTACTAAGTGAAACCCACAATTCAATACTCTTAATGCATTGACGGTGAACAATTACTATGTTCTAGCTTTCACCAATGAAATCTCTTTTTATTTTGAGAGATTCTTTTGAAAATGTCTATCACCAAGACTTTTCTTCCCCAAGGATCCAATTATATATATATATATATATATATATATATATATATATATATATATATATATATATATATATATATATATATATATTGAGATTTCTCAGTTTCAACAAGCTACTAAATACATATCAAACCTACTTGTTCAACAGACCACATTGGTCTCACAAGTACTTCATTCTCTTTTGGTCTTATATCGAGTACCGAAATTTGAATTAGAGAGCAAGCCACCCTTACATGCCTCATATCTAAAAGATGCGTTTCATTCCTTCTTCAAAAGTCTTTGATCGTATTTTAATGGGAAACCACAGAGATACTTTGTAGTCTCTCTTGACTTGAAAGGAAGAGATTTGTGCCCGGGATCTACTGTTTCATGTCTTACTTGACATCACAATATCCCATAAAGTTCGATTTATTTCTATTTCATTCACACTCTATGCATGGAAATCATTGATTTTCCAAAAGTCTGGTTCTATTTTATATATGAGCTAACTTTATAGCTTGGGTTCTAAAAAGCATTATGATGATTTTCAATCGATATAATAAGAATGACAACGGTTCATGTAAATTATGTGGGTGACATTTCAGATAAATCATAATGGATGAGTCAGCTATTATCCAATCGTTTCGTCGATTTGAAAAAGGTACTTTCTATGGAAAGGCGCGTAAAAAATGAAACGTATTTTCTCTCTCCTGCGTCATCATCGGGGTGGCCAACTGTCTACTACTCATCGCATCAGGAAACGTTTAACAAAAGGATGAGATTTTAGCCGGATCATTCTCTCTCCTACTCTCACGTATAAAAGGGTTTCTCACGATCAACTTTACTCTTTTACCACTCAAAAATCTTCTAAAAGAAAAAGGCGATTTCTTTGACTGTTCATCATCTTCTACTCAAGCTTCATCAATGGCGGAATCGTCTTCTGTTCAAGATACCTCTGTTCACTCCAACCTTCTGACCATTAAGCCACAACAAAACCTCATCATTTACCTTACACCATTCGTCTATGAACCCTACATGTTGTACGTGGTAGAATGTCTCAAATACTCTCAAATTATCGATGCTCTTACAAAGGTGGAAGTGGTTCCCATGACTTGCCTCTCTCACATCTATTCAACCGCTTATTATGACAAGGTTGCTGAGAGGATTCACTTTGACATTCACAACGAGAAGATCTCGATTTCAAAGAATCTCTTTTGTGCCCTACTTGGTCTTGCTTGCGAAGCCACTTTGGTAAACCCTGGCTCCATCACTACTGGTCAACTGTTCTCGATGTTCTACCAAATGGGGTACACTGAAACCCTAAGTCTTACCTTCCCTCACAATGGAACCGCCTCTTTACTCTCTTATTCAAGGGCCTCTCAGAGCGTAGCGCTGGATCAGATGGAGCAAGCAAGTCATTTATGACTATGCTTTATAGGTTGTACAATGGTGTAAATCTGGACTTTGGGGTGGTCATATGGCAACAACGTGTTCAGAGTTTATACTCTTCTTCTCCCCATTCTGTGATTTCATGTGGCAAGTACTGGTCAATTATCACAAAGTGGGCAATGGATCGCCTTCACGTTCCAATCATGGCGGACTCCCTTCTCTTATCTATCGCAACATTTCACACAACAAAGATTATCGTCACAGATCCTTCCAAGTTTTTCTTCATTGGATCGATTCCAGAAGCTATGTATGCCTGTGTGTCTGTCACACCCCTAGACCAAGGATGGTGGAAACGTCCGGGGGTGGAGGACTTCATGTATAGCATGATAACAACAATTGCAATAGTGATTTAAGCAAACACAACCAACATATATATAATTGAAAAAGTTACATCATTGTATGAATTACATGTTTCCAAATCAATTACAATATGTTGACAAAATGTGAAATGTTTGACGCCTTAACGTCCCATCCTCAAAAGAACTTGATTACCTATTTAGTGATTCCCTGAGAATACAAGTGGTTTGAAAAAGTGTCAACACAAAGGTTGGTGGGTTCATAAGTTTTTGTATACAATTATGAAATCCTTTTCTTTTAAAAGTAGTGTGCGTTCCAGAAAATCCAATATTTTGATTAATGTGTAAATGTAGTCTTCGAGGCTTCGGGTTCGAACCTAGAGTTCGCTTCTCAGCAGTTCGGTCCTTAAGAGGACTTTTGGCTCTAAGAGGGTTCGGCCCTATAGAGTAGGTTTCGGGTCCTTATGGCTACTTTACTCGTTTTTACACCGTTTCAAGCCGTTTTTGACCCGGTTATGGGTCGGGATGGTCCAAATGATTACAAAAAGTTACAGAAACTTTTGAGAGAGATTTGGGAGAGATTCCATATTCTTGGAGAGATTTAGGAGAGATTTGACATACTTGGAGAGATTTGGGAGAGATTTCTAATATGGAGAGATAGAGTGAAAGAGATTTAAGAGTGGTTCCATTTATGACCTTTTTAAGTATCCGGATTCGCAACGCAATGTTTGTAAACCTCGTTAAGCCATGTTTTAGTGTACTACACACTCCCGATGAGTGTGAAATAGTGTTTTATCGCTTTGGTTCATGTTTTAGCACTATCAAGGCTAAGGAAAATTAAACACACGAGTTTCCAAATGATGCTTTCTTATTAAAATAGTGAGTTGTACAGTAATTACATAAAGTAAACCCTAATATACAAGGTTTAATTGAGTCGACCAGTTTTTCTCGTTGACTTCGTTTGACTTTGACCTGACCCGAAATTGACTCGTTGACGTCATTCAAGAAGGGAAAGAAACCCGAAAAATAAAAGGATGTGAGAGTCATTAAACCAGCTAAGGGGCAAACCCCAAAGAAGCAAAAGTCAGACGAAACTGCTCCTTCAAAGCCTAAGCAGAAGAAGCTCAAAAATCCAGCCCGAAGACTTATTCTTCAATCCTCTAGTGATTCAGATTCTGAGTATGTTCCTCCAGGCAACAAACCTCCTACTCCTACAGAATCAGAGAGCGAAAGATCTGACGAGGAGGCTTCGGATCGTGGTGATACTCCACCTAGATCACCCACACCTGAGGTACCTGTTCGCTCCCCAGTTCCTTCTTCTCCACCTGCTTCTATTCCAATTTCCTTACCAACAACCTTCCCAGTTATCACATCCGAACCTACCTCTACCATTCCTATTCCCACTCCTCTCTTTTCTCAAGCAACCAAAACAACCACCACTAGAGATCAAACCAACGTATCTGATACAGGGGTTCGGTCTTCAGTCCAAGAAACAACCAAACCATTATCTCCCACACCTTCAACCGAAACCAACACTGTCCTTGGTATAGAAGACTTGGAATTTGATTCCTTCTACTACAACCCTTATCGTGTTCAAAGTGATGAAGATGATGATGCTCCTCTTACCAAAAAGAGTTGCAAGGAGCTGAATTCAAAACTTGACACTCTCATGGCCTCTTCTTCCTCTCACAATCCAAATTCTAAATCTGCTATTCAGAAAATGCTTGACTCCTTTGTCAAAGCACATGAGGCTTCCATTTCTCGTGCCATAGATGCTATTACCGCTTCAACCAAAGTGTGTACCGACGCGACCGAAAAAGTCGATAAACTAATTCAAGATGCTAACATTTTTCTTGAGTCCTTATAGGGAGCAGCTGAGTTGAACGCTTCTAAAGTGACCAACTCAATAACCAAGCTCGAAGAAGAATTTGCCGCTGAGAAGAAAATTTTTGTCAATCTTCGCCAAGATATTCAAAAGGACAATGTTGCTCTTTTTTCCTCTCTCAATGAGCGTTTCACCAAGCTTCAAGATGATCTAGCCATGGAGAACTCACTCATGCATGAGCTTGCTCGCAAGACCACTCAACTCAAGACCAAAAATCTCCAACTTTCTCAGGCGAACAACGAGGCTAATCAGCTTCGCTCTAAAAGGGATGTCGTCAAAAGCTGTGTCTCCGATATCCACGCTATTCTCTTGAGCGTTTTGGAGGCTCATGACCCTATTCTGACTATTTCTGTTAGACGCATCTTGCTGACAAATTCCGTCCTGCCCTTGGGATGTTGAGTCGCATTGAAGGTGTTTCATAGGCGATGGTACCTCCGAAACAAGGGGAGAAGGACGCACATCTTTGTTTCAACCTCCTCCCACTTCCCAGCCAGAACAACAAAAGACTGAGCATGCTTCAGGTTCGGGTCCTAAGGATAAAGGCAAGGGTCCAATAGTGGATGACAATGATGAGGAAGAGGAAACAATCGCTGATGCGTTGAAGCGGAAGGCGAGGGAAAGGGAAATCGATCTCAACGACAAAATTGTAAAAGAAGCTGAAGAAAGAGATGATGGGTTTTGAGCATTCTAACACTTCCTAAGTGTACATGCAACCCTAATAACCGTGGATCTATGTTTGTCTAATTATCATGCAAAGTTGGATTTCCAAGGTTATATTCCTATCTATCATACATGGGGAACAATTTTAACTAGAATGAAAGATAGAATAACTTACCTTGTTGTTGCTTTTGTTCCTTGAAACCTTGTGAGCCTAGCACCCCAAGTGTGATGCCTCAAATGCTTCACACAACACCAAATGCTCTTGTAAATACTTATGAGAGAACACACACTTCTTGAAATCGGCCAAGCCCTCTTGTTTTCTTAGTGTAGCCGATTTTGGTGGAGAATATGATTCTTATATAGTGTTGACACATCTAGGGTTACACCATGTAAACCCTAATGTGTCATGACTCTTCATTTCCATGACCCATGGGTTTGTAACTCCCATGGAGCATCCATGGAGCATCCTATGGGTAGAACCCAACTTGATAATCCATGGAGCCTCTTAGCCCACTATACAAGATATGGATGATTTACATGATCAACCCATATATTTAATTAGTTCTCTTTTGACCACTTAATTAATTCTAAATTAATTATTGATCAAACTAATCAAATATTATTATTAATATATTAGAACTTATAATATATTAATAATCTCCAAATGTTATTTCTCTCATTTAGTCTAACCAATTGCATGGTGCCATGCAACCCAAATGGACCATGTCGGGTCGGGTCAAGTACATACCAGAAATAGTTATGGACTTAGACACCTTATCCAACAGTCTCCCACTTGGATAAGTAGCTCTTTTCAAGGTTTCTCGGAACTGAGAAGATGATGGTACGCCATTTAAGATAAGTGATCATATAATCCTCTGTTCTAGATATCAGCCGGACAAATACATGGAACACTGTCTTGCTAATTGTCTAGCATTTGTTTCCCGATTTCCGATTTGTTTGACATAGAACTTAATTGAACACATCAACTTAGTTCTGACCGGGCCCGGTACATGGGTCAAAACAAAATCATCGAGGGGCCCAGATATCAACTTCTAATCCAAGAAGGAACAAATAAACTTCGACTCATATGTTTGTTCTACCACTCATTGAATTACACACAAGAGCACGATTTATAACATCGAGTTACCAATGCGTTTTTTTCATACAATCAATGCATAACCAACTTGTAAGTAACAAATCATATCTCTAGGTTTGAAGACTTATACGATATTACCGTCTCACGATCACTCGAGATAGAATTCCATGAAGTGATTCCAGTGAGCGTGGGTTGTGTCCAATGCTCAGAACTTATGAGCACTCATGATTGTTGTAGCCTTGTCCAAGACCTCTACAACCAAACATGACAGTCTAGATTCATACCTACTTCCGACATATGACTGACTGTGGAGGTTTGAATAATATGTTATACCAAACAAAAATTATTCTGGAAGTCAAAACATGCAAAAGAAATATAGTAAACGATCGACAAGAGATAGCAACACCTTACTCATAAATAAAACAATTTTTATTCATCATTAAATGTCAGTTACACTTTACAAATTTCTAGGTTATCTAACTACTAAATCTAATATCATCCTTCAGCCCTATGCTCCGAGCATGCTGAAGATGCTTAACCCGAGTCAGTCCCTTTGTGAGGGGGTCTGCCGGATTCTCATCTGATGATACCCTCTTTGCCACGAGGAGTCCTTCTTCGATCCGATGTCTGATGAAATGGTATTTTCTGTCGATGTGTCTGGATCTCCCGTGATCCCTTGGTTCCTTGGCTAAGGAAACAGCACTTTCACTATCACAGAAAATTTCCATTGGCTCTTTAATAGCTGGTACAACTCCAAGGTCTCCAATGAATTTCTTCAGCCACATCGCCTCCTTTGCTGCCTCGCTAGCTGCAATATACTCCGATTCACAAGTAGAATCTGCCACTGTCTCTTGCTTGGAACTCATCCAAGAAATTGCTCCTCCGTTTAGGGTAAAGACCCAGCCCGACTGAGAGCGGAAATTATCCCTATCGGTCTGGAAGCTAGCATCACTATACCCTACTACTCTCAAGTCATCACTCCCACCGAGGGTAAGGACCCAGTCCTTAGTCCTCCGTAGGTACTTGAGGATATTCTTTACCGCAGTCCAGTGTGCCTTGCCAAGGTTCGCCTGATACCTGCTAACCATACTCAGGACAAAGGCTACATCGGGTCGAGTACACGTCATAGCATACATGATCGATCCTACAGCCGAAGCATAAGGTGTTCGACTCATTTCTGCTATCTCAGCCTCAGTGCTAGGGCTTTGTGTCTTACTCAATCTGGTGTTACTCTGGATGGGTAACTCTCCTTTCTTGGAATCCTGCATGCGGAATCTCTTCAGCACCTTATCCAAGTAGGTACTCTGACTAAGTCCAATTAGTCTTTTACTCCGATCTCTCAAGATCCTTATCCCTAAAATATAGGCAGCTTCACCAAAGTCCTTCATAGCGAAACACTTCCCAAGCCAGGACTTTACTTCCTGCAGGGTTGGAATGTCGTTTCCTATGAGTAGTATGTCATCCACATACAATACCAAAAAGCTAACTATACTCCCACTAGCCTTGACATACACACAAGATTCATCTTCACTCCTAGTAAAGCCAAATTCCTTGACCTTCTCATCAAAGCAAAGATTCCATCTGCGAGGTGCTTGCTTTAATCCATAGATGGATTTCTCAAGCTTACACACTCTATTAGGGTACTTGCTGCTGACAAAACCTTCTGGCTGACTCATGTAAACATCTTCAGCCAATTTGCCATTAAGGAAAGCGGTTTTGACATCCATCTGCCATATCTCATAGTCATGAAATGCAACTATGGCTAACAGAACCCGAATAGACTTAATCTTGGCTACCGGAGAAAAGGTCTCATCATAATCCACTCCAGGAATTTGAGAGAAGCCCTTTGCAACCAGTCTAGCCTTATAAGTGTGTACTTTACCATCCATGTCGGTCTTCTTCTTGAAGACCCATTTGCACCCTACTGTCTTACGACCTGGTACATTTTCAACCAAGTTCCAAACTTGATTGTCATACATGGATTGTATCTCGCTATCCATAGCCTCTTTCCATTTAGCAGACTCGGGGCCTGCCATGGCTTCATCGTAGCTGTTAGGGTCATCTTGACTTACTAGTGACCCATCACTAATAAATGTCTCACCTTCTGCAGTAATATGGAATCCATAGTAATGCTCAAGTGCACTCCTAACTCTCCTGGAACGCCTCAGAGGTACAGGTTTGTCAATTGGCTCAACAGGAGTTTCCTCCTCAAGTTGAGGGCTAGAGTTTGAAGTTCCTTCACTGCTTGATTCTTTAATTTCTTCAAGATCAATTTTCCTCCCACTGTCTCCTTGGCTTATAAACTCTCTTTCTCGAAAGACTCCTCTTCTTGCTACAAAGACCACATTGTCACTAGGTCTGTAGAAGAGGTAACCAAAGGATTGTTGTGGATAACCGATGAAAATACACCTCTCGCTTCGAGGTTCGAGCTTATCATGAGTCTCGCGTCTCACGAAAGCCTCGCAACCCCAAATCTTGATGTGGTCTAGTTTAGGTACTTTACCAGTCCACATCTCGTGAGGAGTTTTGGCAACTTTCTTTGTAGGGACTAGATTAAGAATATGGGTGGCAGTCTCTAAGGCATACCCCCAGAATGAGATTGGTAGCGTAGCTCAACTCATCATGGAACGAACCATATCTAACAAGGTTCGATTACGCCTCTCAGCCACACCATTCAAGTGTGGTGTCCTGGGAGGTGTCAATTGTGAGACAATCCCACATTCCCTAAGATAGTCGAGGAACTCTGAACTAAGATACTCACCTCCTTGATCGGATCGAAGCATCTTAATGTTCCTGCCCAATTGATTCTCGACTTCCTGTTTAAATTCCTTAAACCTTTCGAAAGTCTCTGACTTATGCTTGATCAGGTAGACATATCCATATCTACTATAGTCATTAGTAAAAGTCAAATAATAACGATTAGCATCCCTTGTGGCATGTTTGAATGGTCCACACACATCCGTGTGTATAAGGTCCAACAAACCTTCACCCCTTTCACACGAGCCTGTGAAGGGTGACTTTGTCATTTTTCCAAGTAAGCATGATTCGCAACTATCATCTGACTTAAGGTCAAACGACTCCAAGACTCCAACCTTTTGGAGTTGGCCTATGCGTTTCTTGCTTATATGTCCAAGGCGACAATGCCATAATGATGCTTTATCCAAGTTATTATTATTAGTAGAATCGATACACAAAACATTATTTCCTAAATTATCTACAACAGACACAACTTCATACACACCATCACAAGGTAATGCTTTAAAATAAAGAACATTATTAAAGAAAGCATCAATAGAACCAACTTCATTATTAAACGAAAAGGTAAACCCTTGTTTGTACAAAGCATGAAAGGAAATAATATTTCTTGCCATTCCTGGCGAGTAACAACATTTATTCAAATCTAAACTAAACCCACTACTTAGCGATAAAGTATAAACTCCAATCTTGGTGACAGGTAAAGCTTTCCTATTCCCCATGATCAAGTTTATTCTTCCTTGCTCCACATCCTCACTTCTTCTTAGTCCCTGCAAGTCACAACAAATATGAATACCACAACCGGTATCAAGGACCCAAGAATTAGAATGGGGTGAGTTATTAGAAATGATAGTGTAAATACCTGCATGGTTGGGTTTAACTTTCCCATCCTTCACATCCTGCTGGTACTTTGGGCAGTTCCGCTTCCAATGAGCCTTTTCATGGCAATAGAAGCATTCAACCTCTTTTGGGTCAGAAGAAGGAGTAATGAAACCTTTCTTGGTTCCACTTGAAGAAGAGCCATCAAGGGTCCGAGCCTTGGTACCCTTCGAAGATCTCTTTCTCTTCCTCCCTCGACTTTTCCCGATTGCCAAAACCGGAGTTGAGTTTGGAGTAGGAGTGATAGCAACCGACTTCCCCTTAAGACCTGTTTCTGCGGTCTTGAGAAGTCCCTGAAGTTTGCTGAGGGTGACTTCTTCCTTGTTCATGTGATATGTCATGCGGAATTGATCATAGCACAATGGTAAGGAGTGCAAAATGATATCTATTGCAAGATCCTCCGGGAAGTTCACATTAAGCTTCAGCAAACGATCCACATACCTTTTCATTTTCTGCATGTGGCTCGTGACGGATTCCCCGTCCTTCATCATGGTTGTTATCATGGAGCAGATGATTTCATACCTCTCTTGTCTTGCACTTTGATGGTATCTTTCCATCAAGTCTTGGTGCATTTCATAAGGGTAGAAATCCTCATAAGACTTTTGGAGTTCTGCTGTCATCGTGGCCATCATGATGCAAGCCACTTTCGTAGCATCCCTTTCATGTGCCCGAAAGTCAGCGATCTCCTGAGGAGTTGCAGTGGTCTCATCAATCTCCTTAAGCTCCTTGTCAAGGACATATTCTTTGTCCTCGTAGCGGGTAATCATTCTGATGTTTCTGATCCACTCATTGAAGTTGGATCCATCAAAGGTGACTTTCCCACATAAGTTCATAAGCGTAAAGGAGCCATTAGGATTAGAGCCAGAAGCATTGTTGAAAGACATCTGAAGAAAAAGAACAAGATTAGTTTAGATATAAGAGAGTCCTTACTAAAACACCCAAATGTAATATTAAGGCTAGGATCCAATCACAATATAATATAACTTAGAAGAGGTATGCCGTAATCTAAGCTATATCATATTTGAAAGGTAGGTGAATGACGATTCACCAATTTCCACCACGAAAACCGCAATATTTAAGTATTAGGTTTTTGAATGGTTCTTAGAAATTCCTAGATTCTTTGAGATTCAATGAACTTTTCAAAGGCATGTTTCAATCTCGAGTGTGCCCTCCAAGTTTTGTGACTGGGATACCAAGGATCACAAAACGAGGTGTGAAGTAACCATGCAAATCACTTGGTACCCTTAAAGTTTATAACTCAATCGATGTGCCGGTAAACCACACACGCTCCATCTATACTATAATAAACCCTAAGTCACCCTTTACCTACCTTGTTAAGTCCAAGTTAGTGTGCCGGTTAACCACACACGCTCCACCAACGACTTAATCAAAGTGTAAAGTGTAATTTCATGGAATAGCACCTTATTCACATTTTTCCTAAAGTAACTAAGATTGGGAATTTAATAAAACATTTAGTTACTTTATAATATTCATCATACTTTGAATGAGAATTTGTAAGTCCTTGTCTTACCCGTTCGGCTAACGACCCTCCACCGGTCAAGCAAGTGGTGGGTGAGAGTGGACACCCATTAAGTCACCATTTTATAGGCAACAACCTTATACCCACCTTATAGACCCGCTTTGTGAATGAGGCGTACTAGCGGTAAGACGACTTTTTTCTTATACATATATATATATATATATATATATATATATATATATATATATATATATATATATATATATATATATATATATATATATATATATATAATTATTAAATCATAATAATATAAGTATAAGGGTTGAATTTTAACTTTTAAAATTCTAAGGGTTGGAACTAAAGTTTTAACTTAACTTTACTTGTTCCAAAACTTGAGGGCAAGTTTTGTAAACTTTCAAAACTTTTCATTTCTTGTAACTTATGAGTTTAATAGAGTAATAAAATGAGGACCTTTCATTTTTCTTAACTCTTGTGTTATTTTAATGGTTTTTAATCCAAGAGACTTTTGGTTTTCCATAACTTGAGGACAAGTTATGGACTCCATTAAAACACATTATGATCAAGAATTAAACTACCACATAGGTTACAAATAATTCCTATGATCATCTAAACATCATAAGAACAAGAATATAAATATGAACATGAACACCTTCAAGAATCAAAATCACATTTAATCTTTGTAATTTTGATAACTAGTTGTTGTAAATGAGTTAGAAAAGACATTACAACTTCTAAAACAAGTTTTCAAGTACCAAAACAATTTAGGGTAATGTTTCTAATCCATTTCCAGCAACTAAAGTCGAAATTCTGCACTCTGTCGACTCTACTCGCCGAGTGCATAAACCTACTCGTCGAGTAGGTTGAAGATACAAGTGAACTCGACGAGTCCTCCCCATGGACTCGCCGAGTCCATCAGTCAGATAGCAAGATTTCGACTTTTTTCAACTTTTAAGCACAAATAACAAACAAACAAGCCTAGGCTCTGATACCACTGATGGGTTTTGAGCATTCTAACACTTCCTAAGTGTACATGCAACCCTAATAACCTTGGATCTATGTTTGTCTAATTATCATGCAAAGTTGGATTTCCAAGGTTATATTCCTATCTAGCATACATGGGGAACAATTTTAACTAGAATGAAAGATAGAATAACTTACCTTGTTGTTGCTTGTGTTCCTTGAAACCTTGTGAGCCTAGCACCCCAAGTGTGATGCCTCAAATGCTTCACACAACACCAAATTCTCTTGGAAATACTTATGAGAGAACACACACTTCTTGAAATCGGCCAAGCCCTCTTGTTTTCTTAGTGTAGCCGATTTTGGTGGAGAATATGATTGTTATATAGTGTTGACACATCTAGGGTTACACCATGTAAACCCTAATGTGTCATGACTCTTCATTTCCATGACCCATGGGTTTGTAACTCCCATGGAGCATCCATGGAGCATCCTATGGGTAGAACCTAACTTGATAATCCATGGAGCCTCTTAGCCCACTATACAAGATATGGATGATTTACATGATCAACCCATATATTTAATTAGTTCTCTTTTGACCACTTAATTAATTCTAAATTAATTATTGATCAAACTAATCAAATATTATTATTAATATATTAGAACTTATAATATATTAATAATCTCCAAATGTTATTTCTCTCATTTAGTCTAACCAAATGCATGGTGCCATGCAACCCAAATGGACCATGCCGGGTCGGGTCAAGTACATACCAGAAATAGTTATGGACTTAGACACGTTATCCAACAAGAGAAATGAGATTAAAGGAGGCTCAGGATCTCCTAGAAAGCAAGAAAACCCTTTTTCCCTTCTGGGCGTTGGAGAAGCTGCTCAAAGAAGCCATTGACTCTCGTAGCACTCATTGGCTTGAGCCAGAAGTGTCTTTGTATTGTGAAAACACAGAGGACTCTCAATTTGATATTCCTATCAACTGAAAGGCGTTTGTGTTTCTGTAACAACTCAAATTTTCAAACAAATTTTTCATTTTAAAAACATAATTATTTCCATTAACACAAGACATAAACAGTTTAATCATTCGGTCAATACAATTATTCAAACTCCCAAGATCATGAAACATTCTTCAGTGTGTATCGATCATGCCGGCGCCTTCCCACGGTCCTCGCTAGTACCTGAAATACATACATACACAACAACTGTAAGCATAAATGCTTAGTGAGTTCCCCAATATACAACTTACGCACATACGCCTTCCGGCCCGGACCATTCGGTCCACATAACATTGCCTTCCGGCCCGACCTTCCGGTCCATGTGTCTCAGGGGACTTCCGTCCCTGCTGGGTAAACCTTCCGGCCTTACCCACGCCGACCTTCCGGTCCATCACACATCATATCGCCTTCCGGCCCATAACATATTCGCCTTCCGGCCCATAACATACATAGCACATATAACATATAACATACCACATATAGCATACATATCACATATCATATCCGACCTTCCGGTCACACAGTCAAACCCTTCCGGGTACAGTATAGTGAGAAGACTCACCTCGTAAGTGCTGAAAGCTAGCAACTCCTGAAATCACTCGCGCACAAACCAACGAGCTACAACCCTCCTATAACATTATATAACTCATTAACACTCATATCATCTAAGTGTGACTATCCCTAGGAAGTCAGACTTAGGTCAACTCTGGTCAACGGTCAACGGTCAACTCGACTGGACTCGGCGAGTACCATGGCGACTCGGCGAGTCTAGTCGTCCTCACAAATTCCTGAATATTCCCTTTCTACTCGTCGAGTATCCCTCTTGACTCGACGAGGTCCTCGTGGAAGAATCGCGGGGCCACCCCGACTCCACTCGCCGAGTCTGATGAACAACTCGGCGAGTCCCAGTAAATCTTCAAGCTACTCGCCGAGTCTGAAGAACAACTCGGCGAGTCCATGCCATGCAGACGAGTAACTGCTTCCTGAGATAGGTCTCGTCCCGAAGTACACATTCATGGGACCTTCTGGACCTCTAAAGGTCCTAACACAAGACTATAGTCGTGGGGTAACAAGGCATTACTTCATCAAATCACTAAATGGGTTCTATAAACCCTAATTTCATAAATACATCAAAATAACAGATTTGGTCCGAGTATTACCTGAAAACGCACTCTCTGTGTCCCCCAAATCTCAGGACTCAATCCTCCTTGATATTCCTTTAGCCAAATCCCTCTTCTTCTTGCCTAGCCAATTCTTCCAAGTTCCAAAGCTTTCTCCCTTGCTCTAGGCGTCCACAGCGATTATGGTTCCTCTCAATTGACCAAAAGACTGAAAATGACGGCCTAAGAGGCGTTAAATACGATCCAAACTGAACGGTTAGGGTTTCTGCTGAACAGCGTCGACTCGCCGAGTCCATATCTGGACTCGTCGAGTCCAGTCGCGGACCCGCGACCAAGTCCGCGATCCTACTCGGCGAGTCTAGGCTCCAACTCGCCGAGTCCCCTCTTAAATCACCCCAAAAACATAATTTTAATAATACCTGGGATTCCGGGCTGTTACAATTCTCCCCCACTTGGATTAGACTTCGCCCTCGAAGTCTCATTCTGCAAATAGCTCCGGATGCTGCTCCCGCATTTCGCGCTCCGGTTCCCAAGTCATTTCTGATCCCTTACGGTGTTGCCATTGAACCAACACTAGAGGTACTTCCTTGTTCCTCAGAACCTTGATCTTCCGATCCCTGATAGCCACTGGTCTCTCCGCGTAATTCAGGCTCGCATCCACCTGAATATCCTCCAATGGAACCACTGCCGACTCATCGGCTATGCACTTCCTCAACTGCGACACATGAAAAGTGTCATGGATCTGACCCAACTCCGCTGGCAACTCCAACCGATAGGCTACCCGACCTATCCTTGCAATCACACGAAATGGCCCAATATACCGGGGCCCCAACTTGCCTCTCTTCCTGAACCGAATCACTCCTTTCCAAGGAGAGACCTTCAGGAGAACGAAGTCGCCGACTTGAAATTCAAGCTCGGATCGGCGCCTGTCTGCATAACTCTTCTGTCGGCTCTGGGCAGTCAATAATCTTTGTCTCACTTGTTGAATCTGCTCTGTCGTCTGGAGTATGATCTCCGTGCTGCCCATCACTCTCTGTCCCACCTCTCCCCAGCAAATGGGAGTCCGACACCTCCTACCATACAACAGCTCGAAAGGCGGCATACCAATGCTCGAATGATGGCTGTTGTTGTAGGAAAACTCTGCCAAGGGTAAGTACGCATCCCAACTACCCCCGAAGTCTAACACACACGCTCGGAGCATGTCTTCCAGCGTCTGAATTGTCCGTTCGCTCTGACCGTCTGTCTGGGGATGGTATGCGGTACTAAAATGCAATTTAGTACCCAGCTCCTCATGGAATTTCTTCCAGAATCTGGAAGTAAAGCGCACATCACGGTCTGACACAATCGAGATCGGCACCCCGTGCCGAGACACCACCTCTCTCACGTATATCTCCGCCAATTTCTCCGCCGAAGAACTCTCACTGATGGCAAGGAAGTGTGCACTCTTTGTCAACCTATCCACGATCACCCAAATTGCGTCTACTCCCCTAGCAGTCCTTGGCAATTTGGTGATAAAATCCATAGTGATCTGTTCCCACTTCCACTCGGGGATCTCCAATGGCTGTAACTTGCCATGCGGTCTCTCGTGCTCAGCCTTAACCCTACGGCAGGTCAAGCACCTCTCAACGAACCATGCCACGTCCCTCTTCATACAATGCCACCAATATTCCTTCCTTAGATCCAAATACATCTTTGTAGCACCGGGATGGATCGAGAATTTCGATTTATGAGCCTCTTCCATCAACGTAATACGCGTACCGCCCACGAACGGCACCCAAATCCGACCCCGAAACGTCATAAGGCCTCGACCATCCTTGACAAACTCTGAGATTAACCCCACAACCCGCTCTTTCTTCTGCATTTCTGGTCGCACAGCCTCAGCCTGTGCCCTACGAATATCGTCCAATACAGGAGTCATCACGGTCAGTCTCAAGCACACATCTCGCAATGGTGTGCTCTCCGCCCTGCGGCTCAATGCATCGGCTACCACATTAGCCTTGCCTGGGTGGTATAGGATCTCACAATCATAATCCTTGACCACATCCAACCACCTCCTCTGACGCATATTTAGGTTGGGTTGATCCATCAAATACTTCAAACTCTTATGGTCCGTGTATATCGTACATCGAACCCCATACAAGTAGTGGCGCCAAATCTTGAGAGCGAACACTACTGCCCCCAGCTCTAAATCATGCGTGGGATATCTCGCCTCGTGAGGCTTCAGCTGCCTCGATGCATAAGCTATCACATGACCCCTCTGCATCAACACTGCCCCCAATCCCGAAATCGATGCATCGCAATATACCACGAAATCTTCCATCCCTTCAGGGAGAGCTAATACCGGGGCTTCGCACAATCTCTGGCGAAGTGTCTCAAAGGAGGTCTGCTGCTCGGGCCCCCATGAGAACGTAACACCCTTCCGGGTCAATCTGGTGAGTGGCACTGCGATCTTGGAGAAATCCTTGATAAATCTCCGATAATACCCTGCCAACCCAAGGAAACTTCTGATCTCAGAGGGTGACTTCGGCACCTCCCAACTCATCACCGCCTCAACCTTGGCCGGGTCGACCAATATCCCTTTCTGATTAACCACATGTCCTAGAAACTGGACCTCCCGCAACCAGAATTCACATTTGGAGAACTTTGCATAAAGCTTCTCCGACCTCAATACCTCAAGGACCTCCCTCAAATGCTCCTCATGCTGCTCTCTCGATCTCGAATACACCAGAATGTCGTCGATAAATACGATCACTGACCGATCCAACATCGGCCTGCATACCCTGTTCATGAGATCCATGAACACAGCCGGGGCATTGGTGAGTCCAAAAGGCATCACCACAAACTCATAATGTCCATATCGCGTCCTAAACGCTGTCTTCTGGACATCTTCATCCCGTACTCTCACCTGATGGTAACCCGACCTCAGATCGATCTTGGAAAACCAAGATGCTCCCTGCAACTGATCGAATAAATCATCGATCCTCGGCAACGGGTAACGGTTCTTGACCGTTAGCTTGTTCAACTCCCGGTAATCAATGCACATCCGGTGTGAACCATCCTTCTTTTTGACGAACAGAATAGGTGCTCCCCATGGCGAGCTGCTCGGCCGAATGAATCCCTTTCCCAGCAACTTCTGGAGTTGCGAGGACAACTCTTGCATCTCTGGAGGTGCAAGACGATAGGGCACCTTGGCAATAGGCGCTGCCCCCGGAACCAGATCGATACTAAACTCTACTTGCCTCACAGGCGGTACTCCCGGCAACTCCTCGGGAAAGACATCTGAAAACTCGCGCACCACCGGAACTTCCTCAACTGACTTCGGTTTCTCAGAAACCTCCCGCGTATCCATCGCATACGCCACGAAACCCTTACAGCCCTGTCGTAGACACTGCCTCGCCCTAGCGGCCGAACAAAAAGCTGATCCCGAACGGGTACCCTCGCCGTATACCGAAAGAACTCCCCCACATGGGTCTCGTATAGTCACCAACTGACGCTCACAGTCGATGACAGCGCCGAATCGGCTCAACCAGTCCATGCCCACGATGACACAGACATCCCCCATCGCGATAGGGATCAGGTCAATCGGGAATCCAACCCCGAAAATCTCTAGTACACATCCCCGAAGAACCTCCGTAGCACAAATCACCTTCTCGTCAGCTATAGAGACTCTCAAAGGTCGACTCAACGACTCACGACTAACGCCAATATGCTGACTAAAGGCCAAGGACACAAAGGACCTACTCGCACCCGAGTCAAATAACACTAAGGCAGGCACAGAGTTCACAAGGAAAGTACCTACGCGCATAATAACATAAGCATAACATATCGACATTAAAATAATTACATGAATTACAACATACCTGCCACAACATCGGGCGCAGCGCGGACCTCTTCCGCTGTCAGCTGAAAGGCTCTTCCCCGAGCCCTCGGGGCCTCGGCCTTCACCGGTCGAGTCGCAGGAACTCCGGCAGCAGGTGCAGATCCCTGAAGAAGCTGAGGGCACTCAGCCTTCCTATGGCCAGTCTGGTTGCAATGAAAGCAAACCGAAAATCCCTTGGGGCACTCCCTAGCAATGTGCCCCTCCTTGCCACACTTGTAGCAAGCACCAGATCGACATACTCCATCATGACTCTTGCCGCACTTCCCGCAAGTGCGACCCTTCGAACCTCCTGTCCTCGAATCGGCGGACTTGGCCCGCTTGGCTGCCGGCTGGAACTGGGCCGGTCGCCGATCCACTCGCTGAGACTCGGCCTCCTCCCTAGCCTGGGTCTCCAACTCGATCTCGCGCTTCCTGGCATTCGCCTGAAGCTCAGCAAAAGTATGGTAAGTGGAGTTTGACACAAACTCCCGAATATCCCTCCTCAAGACACCCAAGTATCGGCTCATCCGAGCCTGCTCTGAGGACACCAGCTCAGGGCAAAACATTGCCCTCTCATGGAACTTCCGTGTAATCACCGCAACAGAATCGGTACCCTGCTTGAGGGTTAAGAACTCCTGCACCAATCGTTCCCTCTCCACCGGGGGAACGTACTCATCCCTGAACATGGCAGTAAATCCCTCCCATGTCACCGCTGCAGTCTCTGCTAAAGTGAAATTCGCTGTCACGAACTTCCACCAGTCCTTCGCTCCCAGACGGAGCTGGTTCAAAGCGAACCGTACCCTCAGGTGCTCCGGGCATGAACAAGTATAGAAGCACCCCTCTATATCCGCGATCCACCTCATCGCAGCAATCGGATCCTGCGTCCCATTGAACTCTGGTGGCTTCGTGTTGCTGAACTCTCGGAACAGCAATGAGTCACCCCCCTGTGGCCTAGCAGCGGCCACAGCTGCGGTAGCTGCAGCGGTTGCAGCCTCAGTCAATGCGGCGTACCGCTCGTCGAACGTCTCCATCAAGGTGGTCTTGATAGACCCAAACATCTCCGGGATCTCAGCCTGGATCGCCGCCGCCACCTCCTCGTGGATCATCTGACGAATATCCTCGTCACTCACACCGCTCGTACTCGCCCCGTGCCGCGGTCTAACCATGATATCTCTGAAATACAACATAAAACTATCAGAGATTCCACCGAGTATAATCGTACTCGACACGCAACCCTACTCAGTCCCAGATATCCAGGGATTCTTACTTGGGCCTCCCACTGACCCGGTATCCTCGGTAGTACGGGCCCAATACTACCGACCACACCGCATCAATGTTCATCCCAAGTCCTCCTCCCCAAACTCCAGTTAGTGAGTACTCTACTTCTGACACGCTCTATCTACCCGCATACTAGCAAAGCATCACATATAGGCAACTTCCCTAGACTAAGGCATCACAAATCAGGCCACTCTAGTCCTATCATGAATACCTAGTCTTCTAGCATGCATAACAATTCATATCATATAATATTGTAAGGTATTTTGGGGATCTTTTACCGTTCGGGCGCTGACTGATCGTACACACTGCTTCTTTCTTGCTTACCACAAAACTCATTTACAAAAGTTTATGCCTTTATTTGAAAAGTTTCCTCAAATCCTCGGTTTGAGTTCAGTTACCCCCGAAGGTGCACCCGAATCCCTCAAACCAAGGCTCTGATACCAATTGTAACAACTCAAATTTTCAAACAAATTTTTCATTTTAAAAACATAATTGTTTCCATTAACACAAGACATAAACAGTTTAATCATTCGGTCAATACAATTATTCAAACTCCCAAGATCATGAAACATTCTTCAGTGTGTATCGATCATGCCGGCGCCTTCCCACGGTCCTCGCTAGTACCTGAAATACATACATACACAACAACTGTAAGCATAAATGCTTAGTGAGTTCCCCAATATACAACTTACGCACATACGCCTTCCGGCCCGGACCATTCGGTCCACATAACATTGCCTTCCGGCCCGACCTTCCGGTCCATGTGTCTCAGGGGACTTCCGTCCCTGCTGGGTAAACCTTCCGGCCTTACCCACGCCGACCTTCCGGTCCATCACACATCATATCGCCTTCCGGCCCATAACATATTCGCCTTCCGGCCCATAACATACATAGCACATATAACATATAACATACCACATATAGCATACATATCACATATCATATCCGACCTTCCGGTCACACAGTCAAACCCTTCCGGGTACAGTATAGTGAGAAGACTCACCTCGTAAGTGCTGAAAGCTAGCAACTCCTGAAATCACTCGCGCACAAACCAACGAGCTACAACCCTCCTATAACATTATATAACTCATTAACACTCATATCATCTAAGTGTGACTATCCCTAGGAAGTCAGACTTAGGTCAACTCTGGTCAACGGTCAACGGTCAACTCGACTGGACTCGGCGAGTACCATGGCGACTCGGCGAGTCTAGTCGTCCTCACAAATTCCTGAATATTCCCTTTCTACTCGTCGAGTATCCCTCTTGACTCGACGAGGTCCTCGTGGAAGAATCGCGGGGCCACCCCGACTCCACTCGCCGAGTCTGATGAACAACTCGGCGAGTCCCAGTAAATCTTCAAGCTACTCGCCGAGTCTGAAGAACAACTCGGCGAGTCCATGCCATGCAGACGAGTAACTGCTTCCTGAGATAGGTCTCGTCCCGAAGTACACATTCATGGGACCTTCTGGACCTCTAAAGGTCCTAACACAAGACTATAGTCGTGGGGTAACAAGGCATTACTTCATCAAATCACTAAATGGGTTCTATAAACCCTAATTTCAAAAATACATCAAAATAACAGATTTGGTCCGAGTATTACCTGAAAACGCACTCTCTGTGTCCCCCAAATCTCAGGACTCAATCCTCCTTGATATTCCTTTAGCCAAATCCCTCTTCTTCTTGCCTAGCCAATTCTTCCAAGTTCCAAAGCTTTCTCCCTTGCTCTAGGCGTCCACAGCTGTAACAGCCCAAAATCTCAAGTATTGCTAAATTGCATTTTAGGGTGTTTTAAAGGGGGGACTCGGCGAGTTGGAGCCGGACTCGCCGAGTAGGGTCGCAGATTTGATCGTGGGTTCGCGACTGGACTCGACGAGTCCAGGTATGGACTCGGCGAGTCGACGCTGTTCAGTGGAAAACCCTAGCCGTTCGGTTGGGAGGTATATAAGGGGTCCTATGCCTCCATTGTTCGCCTTTTGGCCGACTGAGAAGGGTCCTAAATCGGTTGTGGGCATCCAGAACAAGGTTTGAAGATCATTGGTGATTTGAGGAAGTTATGGTCCAAGAAGGAGAAGGTTATGGCTAATGGGACAGCAAGGGAATCACGTTTTGAGGCTTGGGGACACTGAGAGTGCATGATTCAGGTAATCTTTCGGATTATTTCCTGTTATGTGAATGTGTGCATGGATTTAGGGTTTGTGAAACCCATTTGGTGATTTAATGGATTATTATGTTGTTATACAAAAGTTTATACCCTGGTAATAGGATGATTAGAGGTCCAGAAGTCCCATTAGTGCGTTTTTCGGGAATATACGTATCTCAGGAAGCAGTTCGATTGACTGCATGGCGTGGACTCGCCGAGTCGGATGATCAGACTCGGCGAGTAGCTTGAAGATTCACTAGGACTCGCCGAGTTGTTCTTCAGACTCGGCGAGTAGCTTGAAGATCTACTGGAACTCGGCGAGTCGTTCTTCAGACTCGGCGAGTGGTGTCAGGATGCTTATACTCGTCGAGTTACCCTTTGCACTCGACGAGTCCAGTCAGGATTGACCGTTGACCTGTATATACACTAGAGGGGTCAGTTTCCTTGTTTGATAAGATCATTAACTAAGGCTGTGGTATTATAGGGAACCTGCGGAACTAGCGGATTGCGTGCGAGTAGCTCGAAGAGGCTATAGCCTGCGTACTACGAGGTGAGTCTTCTCACTATACCTCACCCGGAAGGGTTTGATTGTGTGACCGGAAGCTCAGGTATGTTGTGTGTTATGTTTATATGCTATGAATGGGAAGTTAGTTGCTACGTGTGATAAACATGCTTTTATATGGGCCGGAAGGCAAGGTATTATGTGACAGAAAGGTCAGGTATGATATGTGATATATGTGCTTTATGTGTTAGAGTATTTGTATTATGTGTTATATGTGTACGGGCCGGAAGGCAATGTTATGTGGATCGAAAGATCCGGGCCGGAAGGCGATATTATGTGGATCGAAAGATCCGGGCCGGAAGGCAATGTTATGTGGACCGAATGGTCCGGGCCGGATGGCGTATGTGTGTAAGGTATATTGGGGAACTCACTAAGCTTCGTGCTTACGTTGTTTATGTTACGTTGTTTCAGATTCTTACAGTAACGCGGGATGGCAACGGTTCGATTGTACACACCGAAGAAAGAGTTGAGTTTTGGAGGATCCTGGTCTTCTTTTATAATGAAAATGAAACTACGTTTTGTAATTTGAATGTAAATAAGATTTTAAACAAGTGTTTTTAATATCAAAGTGATTAATTAAATGAAAATTTTATTTTTGGAAATCTGGGTGTTACAAATTGGTATCAGAGCCTTGGTTTGAGGGATTCGGACGCGCCTACGGGTAAATCTGGACTCAAACTGAGGAGGTAAGAAAAAGTTTTCCAAATAAATGGTTTACTAAAAGTGAATAAGAGTTCAAAGAGGAAGCAAGAAAGAGCAGTGTGTACAATCAGCCAGAGCCAAACGGTGATTTCCCAAAATACCCTTACTTATGTATTATGAAATATCTATTATGCACTTTATGAGATATTATTGCATGCTAGAGACAGGCTAGGTATTTCACATCTTAGGACTAGAGTGGCCTGATTTGTGATGCCTTAGTCTAGGGTTTGCTGTTATATGTGCGTTATGCTTTTGTGTGTATGTGATGAGTGAGAGTATCTAGTGAGAACGCACAAGGGGTAAAGCTACGGGGTACAGAGGTACTTCCGAGGATGAGCCGAGAAGGTGGAGCTACCACAGATGGGGGGGTCCTATGTATGCTTCAATGCTCGAATGCTGCTTGCTTTGTGCTTTGTGGAGTTGTCGATGATGGGAGTCAGCTACTAAGTGAGTATGACGATACTCAGGAGGTAGAGGGCTGGCATCATTAGGAACTCTTCAGCAGCTGATAGCAAAGAAGTGGGAGGACGGCGGAAGGGACTAGGGAATAAACCTAGCCAAATGAGTGCGCTGGTAGAGTAGAGGATTTCGCTGGAAAGCGAGCACGCGCGATGAGATGGGTGAAAGAGCAGGTTTATCAGCTACTTAGGAACTCTGGGATGGTCCGTGTGGAAAGTATGGGTAGATGTGGCAGGTAGTATGGGCCCGTACTACTGAAAGCAGAGGACCCATACTTGATACAGGGGGCATTCTGAAGGTCCTAAGGAATAGATTAAGGGGTGATGTTATGGTTCGGATACCATGCATCGGATCGGATACAGAGTGATGTTATGGTCAGGGCACCATACATCGGAACAGTTTGAGGTAGATGTTGTGGCTCGAGTGCTACACATTGGAGCAGATGGAGGAGTGGTGCTACGGTTCAGGTACCATACACCGAAGCATGTTGAGGAGGGATGTCATGGGATGAGTACCATGGTTCATAGTGGGTGATGCTTGTGGCTATCTTGTTATCCGGTTATCGATCGGACGAGCACGAGCGAGCGGGATGCGAGGATTCGCGAGGTCCGGCGTGATGAGGTTGCTGCATTGTTGCGGGCTGAGTCGCCAGAATTGTTTGGGTCGATCAGGACCACTATGATTGAAGTAGTTTGATGAGCGATATGCGGCTTTCGCAGAGACGGCTGCCGCGGCGGTTGCAGCGGCTGTAGCAACGGCAAAGAAAGGGACTAGTCGGGGTTTTTAGTATCGGGACTTCTATTATGCGAAGCCTCCCACATTCGATGGAGTTCAGGACTCGATCGTTGCTATGAGATGGTTATCAGACATGGAGGGGTGTCTCTCCACGAGTTTATGCCCTACTGATCAAAGGGTGGGGTGTGCTCTGAACCTGTTGAGGCTCGGGGCGAAGGATTAGTGGAGATTGACCACGAGGTCATTTTCTGATGCGCAGAGGGCTGCGGTTTCATGGGGTCAATTCAGAGGGATGTTCAGTACTCGCTATGTTCCGCGGGATGAACAGGAGAAATTGGCTCGGAAGTTCGTTAAGCTGAGGCAGGATTTGGAGTCGGTGACTGAGAGCACCGGGATGTTTGTTGAGAGGGCGATGTTTTGCCCTGAGCTCGCTTCGGAGCAGGCTCAGATGCCCGATATTCGAGTAAGCTCAAGGGGGAGTATCAGACAGTTCGTGTCTGCGCAGAGACGCGAGACCGTATTGGTATCGCAGGAGGCCGCCATGAGGCGTGAGTTAGAGGTTGAGTTGCAGTAGCGTGAGATGAGGCAGGCCCCGATGCAGTCGCAGTCGGCGCCGACACGGTCCATGACCGTAGACGTTGAATAGCAGGTTGGGTTATGGTGGTAGCAGTGAAGAGTTCCGACGAGTTTTGCAGTGCGGAGAGTTATCGTCTGTATTGAGAGTAAGTCCCTGTTCTTGGGACAAATCCGGCGTTGGATACGGGTTGATGAGTTGAGATGAGAGGAACGATGATGCTGCGGTGCAGTCTACGAGCCAGATATGTTCTCGAGCAGTGCAGGTGCTTAGTATTAGATCAGTATGGGATTTGGAACGATTAGAGGCAGCTGTGATGAGAAGTTCTTGGAGAGTTAGCTAGAGGATCAGAGTATAGGGGATTGATTGACTTCATAAGGGGAGGGACTATCGGGTGTTGCACAGCACTTTTCTGGAGCAGGTACGACTTCGCTGGTGAAAGATAGTCGTGGGTTGATTGTATACCAATTGGTGTTGGTTCGAACTCTAGTGGGGGAGAACCGGGTGCAGTATGTAAGAAAGCAGGAATTGTCAGGAGTAGTAATAAGTGGAGTACAGAGATGCAGTAGGAGAGCATGAGATCATAGGTGTCGATGATCGAGTAAAAAGGGGTTACATCGGAGCTTGCGGGTCCGGTGGTACATGCCGCAAGTGCGGAAAGGAGGGGCACTGTGCGCGGGACTGTTGGCAGTCAGTGCCAATTCGGGATTTGAGGAGGACAGAATGAAGCGGAGCCCCAGAGGGCTCAGGGTCGTGTTTATCTGCGTGCGACAGAGGGAGACGGAGCAGTGCCGGAGGCAGCGGCAGGTATGATGCTTTCGGGATGTCTTAATTGTCTTGCATGGATGTGGCGTATTGTTTGTGCTGGTATCTTGTATGGATTTCGATGCGGTATTCGTTGTTTCGCGGGTCGGGCATGGTTATGGATTGGTGCTTCAGGTTTTCGCTTTGGCATTCGTTATTCCCTGATGGTTGAGTATGGTTGTAATTGGTATCTTAGTGTCTGTAGTCTTGTGCGGTTTTCGATGTGATGTTCATCCTTTGGGCAGATTGTGAGTTTGGTTATGGGTTGATGTCGAGGTTTCCTTTGGTTATCGTTCGTGAGGGTTGTTAGGGGAGATGCGGCACTGGGTTGATTGTCGGAGAGTATCTGCAGTTGTGGAGTAGATAATTGAAGGATCAGATTCTTTTGAGCGGATTGATCAGGGAGGAGATGTGTTTTGCTGAGGGTTGTTTACGCTTGTGGGAAGCAGTCAGTGGGTAACTGTTCTCTTTGTGCAGGATGGTTCTGAAAGGTCGTTAAGGACGATCGGTGGCAGATAGTCAGTGCTTTAGTGGGGGAGAATTGTAAAATTCTCCGGGAGGTCGATGAGTATGTGAGGGTGCTTAGCTGCCGGAATTCAGCAGTGTTTGTTAGCGCAAGTATAGGCCGTCGAGAACGGGTGTTGAGCATGCGGGGCGGGATACAGACCTAGGGTATTCGATTGTGGAGGCCTGGGAGGAGGCCGGAATCAAGCCTGAGTAAGTAATCGGAATTTTGCGATCAGAGTATTGGTACGTTTGAGGTACGTGATGGGTTGTACTGCATTAATTCCACGGGATTATGTTGTGCATGTTTCTAGAGCTGGAGCCGGAAGGTTCCAGAGTTAGAACCTGAGGGTTCGCAGAGTTGGGTGTACGGACCCACCGAGATATAGCCTCGAGTGGCTAGTATGTGTTATGAGAGTCGGTCCAGTCATGCTGGAGACTCTGTTGGTATTGCGGGATCAGTTTGAGATTGTGGATTGTGTACGTTGCAGTGTGATTGCATTGGAAGGTCTGGCCCCAGGTTAGTGATCTTGTTTAGCTGAGGCTGTGATTTTGACGAGTGGAGAGAGTACATGGGATTGAGAGCCCCTGCAATGAGAACCAGAGCATGTGGATAGTGGTTACGCAAAAAGGGTGGTGTCGCTTGGGGCGAGCACCGTGGCACCGGTTGGAGTGGCATTATGGCCAGGAGGGTTCCTTGGAAAAGGAAAAGAGGAAGGTGTGTAACTCCGAAGGGGTGCAAGTTCACGAAAGTGAAAGCTGCAGAGCAGAGTTATAGTTAGGGTATTTCGAGGATGGTTTTGAGCATCGTGTTCGCGGCAGTGGAGTAGGAACCCATCCGGTTGGGATGACTGTTGAGGCTCAGAAGGGATGCATGGAGAGAGAAAATTTTAAATTCTCAGTGTGAATCTGATCAGAGTGTAGGGTGGATGTGGTGGTTCACTTTGGGAGATGTTCGAGGATATCATCAGTGCATCGGGTCTTTCCACCTGCGGGTGTTGGGACTAGTTCAGTATGTGTATGTGATGGCAAGAGGGGAACTTATGAGAGTTGATCTGAGAGGGAGAACGGATCTCCCAGTCGGTCCAGAATGGGCAAAGTGGGCTTTGGATCGGGGATCCGATGGTTCAGGGTTTCCTAACCCTTAGGGGTTGAGTGATCGTTGAGATTTAGAGCAGAGTGCATCTTGGGTAATTTCCGACTACAGAGAGTGATGAGCAGCTCAGAGTTCGTACTTTAGTTGACAGGGCAGACTCAGCAGGTTAAAGAGAGTTAGTGATCGTCTAGAGTTAGCAGAAAAGTTATGCAGGCAGACGCCGTTATGAGCATGTGTTTCCGGTCGGCGATTTCGTATTTCTGGCGGGATGTTTCGATTTAGGATGAGGGGTAATTGGGGGGCCCCGGTATGTTGGGACTTTTCGTGAAGGTGCGAAGGTAGGAAGTGTGGCCTACCGTTTGGAGCTGTCAACGGGATTGGATCGGATCCATGACACTTGTATGTGTCGCAATTGAAGGGGTGTATAGCGGATGAGTCAGCAGTGGTTCTACTAGAGAACGGTTAGGTAAATGCGAGCCTGTGTTACGTTGAGAGGCCAATGGCCGTCGGAGATCGGAAGATCAAGGTTCTGAGGAACAAGGAGGTACCTCTGGTATTGGGTTCAGTAGCGGCCTCGGAAGAGATCGGAAGTGTCTAGGGAAGCCGAAACGTGTGATGCGGGAGCAGCATCCAGAATTATTTTCAGAGCGAGACTTCGAGGGCGAAGTCTAATTCTAGTGGGGGAGAATTGTAACAGCCCAAAATCTCAAGTATTGCTAAATTGCATTTTAGGGTGTTTTAAAGGGGGGACTCGGCGAGTTGGAGCCGGACTCGCCGAGTAGGGTCGCAGATTTGATCGTGGGTTCGCGACTGGACTCGACGAGTCCAGGTATGGACTCGGCGAGTCGACGCTGTTCAGTGGAAAACCCTAGCCGTTCGGTTGGGAGGTATATAAGGGGTCCTATGCCTCCATTGTTCGCCTTTTGGCCGACTGAGAAGGGTCCTAAATCGGTTGTGGGCATCCAGAACAAGGTTTGAAGATCATTGGTGATTTGAGGAAGTTATGGTCCAAGAAGGAGAAGGTTATGGCTAATGGGACAGCAAGGGAATCACGTTTTGAGGCTTGGGGACACTGAGAGTGCATGATTCAGGTAATCTTTCGGATTATTTCCTGTTATGTGAATGTGTGCATGGATTTAGGGTTTGTGAAACCCATTTGGTGATTTAATGGATTATTATGTTGTTATACAAAAGTTTATACCCTGGTAATAGGATGATTAGAGGTCCAGAAGTCCCATTAGTGCGTTTTTCGGGAATATACGTATCTCAGGAAGCAGTTCGATTGACTGCATGGCGTGGACTCGCCGAGTCGGATGATCAGACTCGGCGAGTAGCTTGAAGATTCACTAGGACTCGCCGAGTTGTTCTTCAGACTCGGCGAGTAGCTTGAAGATCTACTGGAACTCGGCGAGTCGTTCTTCAGACTCGGCGAGTGGTGTCAGGATGCTTATACTCGTCGAGTTACCCTTTGCACTCGACGAGTCCAGTCAGGATTGACCGTTGACCTGTATATACACTAGAGGGGTCAGCTGCCTTGTTTGATAAGATCATTAACTAAGGCTGTGGTATTATAGGGAACCTGCGGAACTAGCGGATTGCGTGCGAGTAGCTCGAAGAGGCTATAGCCTGCGTACTACGAGGTGAGTCTTCTCACTATACCTCACCTGGAAGGGTTTGATTGTGTGACCGGAAGGTCAGGTATGTTGTGTGTTATGTTTATATGCTATGAATGGGAAGTTAGTTGCTACGTGTGATAAACATGCTTTTATATGGGCCGGAAGGCAAGGTATTATGTGACAGAAAGGTCAGGTATGATATGTGATATATGTACTTTATGTGTTAGAGTATTTGTATTATGTGTTATATGTGTACGGGCCGGAAGGCAATGTTATGTGGATCGAAAGATCCGGGCCGGAAGGCGATATTATGTGGATCGAAAGATCCGGGCCGGAAGGCAATGTTATGTGGACCGAACGGTCCGGGCCGGATGGCGTATGTGTGTAAGGTATATTGGGGAACTCACTAAGCTTCGTGCTTACGTTGTTTATGTTACGTTGTTTCAGATTCTTACAGTAACGCGGGATGGCAACGGTTCGATTGTACACACCGAAGAAAGAGTTGAGTTTTGGAGGATCCTGGTCTTCTTTTATAATGAAAATGAAACTACGTTTTGTAATTTGAATGTAAATAAGATTTTAAACAAGTGTTTTTAATATCAAAGTGATTAATTAAATGAAAATTTTATTTTTGGAAATCTGGGTGTTACAACAGCGATTAGGGTTCCTCTCAATTGACCAAAAGACTGAAAATGACGGCCTAAGAGGCGTTAAATACGATCCAAACTGAACGGTTAGGGTTTCTGCTGAACAGCGTCGATTCGCCGAGTCCATATCTGGACTCGTCGAGTCCAGTCGCGGACCCGCGACCAAGTCCGCGATCCTACTCGGCGAGTCTAGGCTCCAACTCGCCGAGTCCCCTCTTAAATCACCCCAAAAACATAATTTTAATAATACCTGGGATTCCGGGCTGTTACAGTTTCACTGCTTTCTTCCCATTGCAGAAGTCCCACATCTAGACCAGAAGGTTGATCGTGAGCTCATCTACTACTACTTGGAGTTCGCTCAACCACAATAATCACTTTGAGCGCTCAGAAAATCATCACAGTTCAGGTCCTTAAGCCTCAAGCAGCAGGAAAGTTCATCAACATCAAGTTCAAAGTCACTAGAGGTTTGGCTTTGTCTGAGCATACCTTCTCTCTTGCTAATCTGCCCAATCTTAATCCTCATGATTGGATTGTCCTACACAACATTCTACTCTGAAACCCAGTTGATTATGAGCCAATTATTGATCATCTTAAAAGATTGTTAGTCTGCTACGTTCTGGAGGTAGCTAAGATGGATCAAGAGGTCGCTTCGGTTCTCAGGAAGAAGCCAACTGTTTTGCCAGTTGGTTCTGCAAGTGATGCAACAAGATGAAGATGGGAAAGATTGATCCGGTCTTAAACTCTGTGATGTTCACCAAACAGGATGGTAAGAAATGCCTGTTCCCTTTGATAGATAAACATCTCTTTACTACTTAGTGCTTGGAGTATGTTTTGGGGATTATTCACAGATGCAAGCAGAACAGTGAAAGCGACAAGAAGTACTTCACAAATATGATAAGATGGTATATCCACTTTCACCATGTTCTTCTTGCAGTAACTCCTTGTTTGTTCAAAGTAGTGAAGTGAACTACTGCCAATCAACCGAAGTGAAGGTCTCTCCCCAATTTACACAAAGGGGGAGATTGTTGGGATTATGATGTTGCGTCTTGGGCTCGTTCCTTTTAGCCCGGTTTTGTAGCCGGTTTGGGCCTGTCCAACCGTGCATTATTTTATTCTAGGGTGTTAGTATTTAAGGTGCATGCATGCATCCTTAGTAAGTAGTGCTTTAATTATTTTCTTATCGTAGTATTGTAAACCCTAGCTCGCCTCTACAGTGGAAGTTCTTTATCGAGCTCTGCTGAGGCGTGACTATGTTTGGATCATAAGCTTCATATTGATTCTATATTCTGTTCTATGTCGTGTTTTGATTGAATAGTTTGTTCTTTATTAATATACCTGTGCAAGATCTAAACGATCTAGAGATTTATTCTCATCAAGAGCCCTGGTATATTGCAACAATTTTCTGAGCCGGAATGGGTGGGAGCATAGAAGGAGTGGCTCGGAAGGCTTGAGCTGTGAGGAAGGTTTTGGCTTTGGCCCTGTGTTAAGCCCTTTGAAGAGTGTCCGGTAAAGATGATGGCTAAGAGGTTGCAGACATATTCTCTTTTGTTACCCAGTTAGTGCCTTGGGGAATATCTGCTTTGGAGCCTCGAGACCTAGAACTCCTTTGGTGACGTATTTTTCTTCTTCGCCATCTTCTTCATATTCTGAGGAATTTCCTAGAGGTCTAGACACAACTTGGACTTCATCATTGGAATTCAGGTCTTCATCTCGGAGTGTAAACTCCGAGGCGAGTTTCCAAGGTTGTCTGGGAGCTTCTCTCCTTCTTGCATCGGGAAACCTTCGGACCGGTGCAAGCATTAATGACTCCTGCACTTCATAAAATTTCTCAAACACCTTTTGGTGACCAATGTTGAGTTGTTTGTTGAGAGCATCATAGGCCATGGAAGTAGGTGCTTGAGCAGCAAGGTGATCGAACAGATGCCCCAGGATGGCTAACATCTCATCAAACTTTCGATTCAAAACATCAACAATGTTCCAAGTGGATCGAATAAGTTTGATGAGGACTTATTGGATGATGAGATTCATCTCGTCTGTCACACCCCAAAACCACGAACGACAGAAACGTTCAGGGGTGGAGGACGTCATGTACAGTATCACAACAGTGTAATATAATAAACAAGCAAAAACATCATCCATTGCTATATAAGTAAAGTTTTAATACATGTGTGTTGTTTCATTGTAATAAGACACCAAAAATATACAATCAAAATAAAAGTCGAGACTTGTCTGCTCCGTCTTCTCAAAACCTGGCCATCGTACCTGTCTACTGCTGACCTGAGAATACAAGTTATTTTGAAAGCGAGTATCAGCTTTAAGGCTGGTGAATTTATAAGAAATTAAGTGTCGTTGTCTTGCTTATGAAAATCTATTATGAAGGCCATGTAAGCCTTTAAATGAAAATGTTGATGTAAGTATGAAATCCCTAGAAAAACCCTTATTTTCTATAAGTATGACATGTAGTCTTCTACCAAGACCCGAATGTTTTGTTTATGACAATGTAGTCTTCTACCAAGACCCGAATGTTTTGTTTATGACAATGTAGTCTTCTACCAAGACCCGAATGTTTTGTTTATGACTATGTAAAATGATAGTTTTTCCTTTCTATAGACTAGTACTAAAAGTGCTTAGTCTAACTCATCGTTTATGTGAATATATCACAAAATAAAGTAAAGTAGGAAAAATATAATCATGCAAGTGTTATCCCCGAGTGACCAGAATTAACACGACATCGCCGAAGCGAAAGATAGACCCAATGGACATCTGAAGAGTGTCCCCTCATCCTCTGTAGTGGCAGCAGGGTGGAGGGAGGGTTAGTCCCATAACAGCGTTAACCTAATGATCCTCCGAAGATTCACATCTCATCCACTGTTGCAACAGTTGGACAGAGGGATGGTTAGTCCCATCACTGACTACTAAATAAGTGACAACCTTAGACATCCGTAGACATTTATCAACCACTGGTGCTAATCAGTGGGGTTCGGAATGGTAAGTCCCGCCGAGATATCCCATTGAACCGGGATAGGAAAGACAATTTACACAGTAAGTACTACTAAATCATCCTTGTAGTTCTAAGTACAAGTATCCAGGTAAGTAAATAAAGGATAATGCACCTATGTAGAAGTCTTCCTTTATGGTATTCATGTAAGTGTGTTCATGTAACAGGTAAGTATCTGTAAACATATTCATGTACCATGTATTCCTAAGTACATGTAATCATGTATCATGTAAGGTACTGTATAGACTTATGAATGAACTGACTCTTGTGTGATTCCTTGTAATAGGAATAATGTTCTGTTTCTTCTAACTATCCCTATGATAATTAACTGGAAAGTAAGTGGTTGTTCAAGTAGATTTATGCACCCTCGATACACCTGGGTGTGGGAAACTGAACGAAGGATGAAAAATATAATCTCTAACATATAAATGAACATATGTGCATAAGTATAGTTTGATTCAAGAAGGTAAAATAATGGTTTTGCAAGATATCTAGGAGTTTTGAACAATAATTAAGAATGACTTGATGTCATTTTAATAAACATTTCAAAACTAATACTTTTGTTATCAATGTATTTTAAGATAGAAAACCAATTCATGTGTCACCTTTTGAAATATGTGAAATCTACTGAGTGAAAACATAGTTATAAAATACATAAGATTAATTTAATAACATATTGTTTTCTACTTGTATTCCCCCCCCCCCATTAAAGCATTTAAAATCATTTAAAACATTGATTAAGGGGTATGAACTCACCTGTAGTTGGTGATTGAAACGAACTGAACTGTATAGGATTGCTAGATGTCAAGCGAGGACTTGTACACACACTACGATCCTAATGAACATATAATCACACGTATATGCACTCAATTAGTCTTAAGTTACTAATTGATAATGCTAAGACATCCTAGACATAATAAACACTTTATATAAGTGTTTTAAGCCCTAAGGATTGCATCTAAGCTATTGTGGGACAAGGTACTTGTGTTTAGGGTTCCAAAGGACCCCATATATGAGTTTACTCCTCATAGACTAACACACATGGAGTTTACGGTTGTAAACTCTTGAGTTTACGGCCGTAAACTCCCAACCATGGGGTATTTGTGTGTTTTGAAGTCCCAAATGATTTCTAGAATTATTCCAACTTGGTGGTTCCATCCTTGAAGGGGTTTAAGGCATAGAAACACTCCATTTAGGAGTTTATGGCCCTAAGCCCATTTCCTTTGGAGTTTATGCCCGTAAACTCCATTGGAATGGTGTTCTTGTTGTTTTCAAGTCTCAAGCATAGGTGGTATAAGTTCTAGGCTTTTATTATAAGCATATGAAGACATTAGGCACACTTTGGTGCCATTCTTTCAGGTTTACGGCCCAAGAACAAAGTCTTGGCCGTAAAATCACTTTGATATGTGATTTTGATGTGCTTAAGGCCTTAGATTAAATGGGAACTAGTCTTGATAAAAGTCTTAAAGCTTTAGTGGCCTTAAAACACCATTTTGAGTTTGAAAAGGGAGTTTACGGCCTAAGAAATTTTTGGGCCGTGAACTCCCAAACTTGGGTGGTTTATGGTTTTTTTTCTTGTCCCTAACAGACATACATATTAGTCTAAGGCAGTTGTATAACACAAGGGTCGGTCTCGGCTTTGTTTCGGGAGTTTACCGCCCAAGAACACCTTGGGGAGTAAACTCCTAGATCTAGTGATTTAGCCTTCTAAATCATGTTATAAACACATAATAAGCATTCTAACACAACTAGAAAGAGTTACTCACGTTTTGGTATAAAAACCCAAAGATCCGTGAGAGAGAAAATGGCTTTTCTCTAGTTGGAAATGTGAATAATAAATGAATTTGGTTCAGAATTCTATTTATAGTCCTGAGATATTTTGGCAGAAAATATTTTTATTCTTGTAATGATCTCTAATATAATAGAGTGTTGGAATAACAGTGTTTCACAAAACCCTAGTGCACCCACTCTCCTGATATTTCCTGAAGTGTAAACCCTGAATTACTCAAACTTATGCGAAAAAGTCTAAAAATTAACTGTGACTGGTATAACTTCTATTGAAGTGATATAGTTTGTATAGAATGGAAATTTCGGGTTGTCACATCATCCCCCTGTTAGAAGGAATTTCGTCCCGAAATTAGAATTTAAGCAAATAAGAAATTACAAATAACTAAGCGAAAAGGTGAGGGTATTTCAGTTTCATCTGATCCTCATGTTCCCAAGTGAATTCCGGTCCACGCTTTGCGTTCCAGCGCACCTTCACTATCGGGATACAGCTCTGCTTTGTTTGCTTGACCTCTCGGTCCATGATCTCTACTGGTTCCTCCATGAAGTTGAGGCGCTCGTTGATCTCGACCTCGTCTAGTGAAATTACAAGAGTCTCGTCGGATAGACACTTTTTCAAGTTTGACACATGGAAGGTAGGATGTACGTTACTAAGTTCGTGCGGTAGATTGAGCTTGTAAGCTACAGGGCCGATTCTCGCGAGAATCTCGAAAGGCCCTATGTGTCTTGGATTGAGCTTCCCACGGTTTCCAAAGTGTATCAAGCCCTTCCAGGGTGAGACCTTCAGTAGGACTCGGTCGCCCACCTGGAACTCCAATGGTTTCCTACGCTTGTCAGCGTAGCTTTTCTGTCGGTCTCTAGAGGCTTTCAATCGTTCACGAATTTGAACAATCTTCTCTGTCGTTTCCCGAATGATTTCCGGACCCGTGAGAGTGCTTTCGGGAACTCGTCCCTTAGCTAACTGGGTATCACCCACTTCAGCCCAACACAGAGGGGATCTGCACTTTCGGCCATAGAGGGCCACGAATGGAGCTGCCTTTATGCTCGTGTGATGACTGTTGTTGTAGGAAAATTCAACAAGGGGTAAATGAGTATCCCAAGCTTTTCCAAAGTCAATCACACAGGCACGCAACATATCTTCTAAGGTTTGGATAGTTCTCTCACTTTGCTCGTCGGTCTGTGGATGGTAGGCTGTACTCATGTCCAGCCTAGTTCCTAGGGAGCTTTGTAATGACTGCCAGAACCTCGAAGTGAATCTACTATCTCGGCCTGAGATGATAGATAAAGGAACACCGTGCAGCCTTACAATCTCCCTAATGTAAGTTCTGGTAAGTATCTCCATCTTGTCTGTTTCTTTGATCGGTAGGAAGTGTGCAAACTTGGTCATTCTATCGACGATGACCCATATGGAATCACGTCCACCCGTCGTCTTGGGCAACTTGGTTATGAAGTCCATAGTGATCCGCTCCCACTTCAATTCTGGTATCTCCGGTTGTTGTAGGAGCCCGGAGGGTTTCTGGTATTTGACCTTGACCTTTACGCAAGTAAGGCATTTACTCACGAAGGTAGCAAGATCTGTTTTCATGTTAGGCCACCAATATAACTTTTTAAGATACAGATACATCTTATCTGAACCCGGGTGGACGGAATAACGAGTGTTGTGAGCTTCGGTCATGACCAAGTCTCTGAAGCCACCGTGTTTCGTTGTCCAGATCCGATCCATAAGGTAAAAGGCTCTTCCACCCTTGACTTCCAAGTTCTTATCCATCCCTCTAAGGCATTCACCCGCCAAGTTTTCAGGTTTCAAAGCGTCGAGCTGAGCCTCCTTTATTTGCGTGGACAAGTGTGAATGGATAGTTAGAGCCAAAGATTTGACTCTATGACCAGTATATTCTTTCCGACTTAGGGCGTTGGCTACTACATTGGCTTTACCCGGATGATAACGAATTTCGCACTCGTAATCAGTAAGTAGCTCGACCCACCGTCGTTGTCTCATGTTGAGCTCTTTCTGGTCGAAAATGTGTTGTAGACTCTTATGGTCCGTAAAGATCGTGCTTTTTGTACCATATAGGTAATGTCGCCAGATCTTCAGAGCAAACACAACTGCTCCTAGTTCAAGATCGTGGGTTGTGTAGTTAACCTCATGTGTCTTCCGCTGTCTCGAGGCATAGGCGATGACTTTACCTCGCTGCATCAAAACACATCCAAGTCCTTGATTGGATGCATCACAATAGACAATGAAGTCTTCTATCCCTTCGGGAAGGGATAGTATTGGGGCGGTGCACAAGGCTCGTTTGAGCATTTGGAACGCTCTTTCCTGTTTCTCTTCCCAGTCAAAGGCCATGCCTTTCTGGGTCAGGGTTGTAAGAGGTTTCGCTATGCTGGAGAAGTTCTGAATGAACCTGCGATAGTAGCCAGCTAGACCTAGAAATTGACGAATTTCAGTAGGTGTCTTTGGTGCTGACCAGTTCTCGATGGCCTTAATTTTGGAAGGGTCCACGTGTATACCTTCTTCGCTAACCACATGGCCTAAAAATTCGACTCGCCGAATCGAAAATTCGCACTTGGAGAACTTCGCGTAGAGCTTCTCCGATCGCAATGTTTCTAAGATTTTACGGAGATGTTGACTATGTTCTTCCTTACTTCGAGAGTAGATGAGTATGTCATCAATGAAGATGATGACGAATTGATCCAAGTAAGGACGAAACACCCTATTCATCAGATCCATGAATACTGCGGGCGCGTTAGTTAATCCGAACGGCATCACTACAAACTCGTAGTGCCCATAACGAGTTCGGAAGACTGTCTTGGGAAAATCCTCCTCTAACACTCGTAGTTGGTGATATCCGGATCGCAGATCTATCTTCGAGAAGTAGTTGGCTCCTTGAAGTTGATCAAACAAATCGTCAATGTGGGGCAAGGGATAACGATTTTTTATGGTAAGTTTGTTGAGTTCTCTATAGTCGATGCACATACGAAACGTTCCATCTTTCTTCTTGACGGACAAGACTGGTGCTCCCCATGGTGAGAAGCTTGGTCAAATGAATCCCTTCTTGAGAAGTTCGTTAAGTTGACTGGAAAGATCCTGCATTTCAGCCGGTGCCAGACGATAAGGAGATTTGGCTACGGGGGTAGCCCCTGGCACTAAGTCGATTCTGAACTCGACTTGGCGTTGTGGTGGTAAACCGGGAAGTTCTTCTGGGAATATGTCGGGAAAGTCGCGTACTTCTGGGATTTTCTGGATGTCTTTCAGTTCTTGACTAGTATCGACGACGTGTGCGAGGAATGCATGGTACTCCTTTCGCAAAGACTTCTGGGCTATAATGCACGAAATGATGCGAAGGCTCGTACTAGGTTTGTCGTCGTAGATAACTAAGGTTTCGTTGTTAGGAAGGTTAAGACGAACTGCTTTTTCGAAGCACATAATGTCGGCGCGAAGAAGACTCAACCAATCCATACCGATGATAATGTCGAAACATTTAATTGGGACTGGCATGAGATCTATCTTGAAAGTATGGCCATCTAAAGTTAAGGTACAACCTACGTATATGCAGTTTGTACTCTCTGTTTTCCCGTTAGCCATTTCTACCGTGAATGAATTATCTAATGCACATGGTTTTTGTTTAAGCAGGCGTGCAAATTTGTGAGTTACAAAACTTTTCTCGGCTCCACTATCGAAAAGTATGCAAGCATATGAGTTATCGAGGAGGAATGTACCAGTAACTATCGTTGGATCAGCTACTGCTTCCTCCTGGCCTAGGGCCATAACTCTTCCTACCCCTCCAGCCATTCCTTTTTTAGGGCAGTTCCTCTTGTAGTGGCCCACTTCGCCACAACCGTAGCGAGTTTGGCCCATACCGGCGTTAGGAACCTGGGCGGCCTGAGTTGTTGAAGTCTTGCAGAAACGGACTGTGTGTCCCTTCCTGTTGCAGTTAGAGCACTGCATCTCCTTGCAAGGTCCGTGATGGTGGAAGTTGCACTTGGTGCACTTCGGGAGAGTTCCAGCATATGTTTTTGTTGGTAAGAGGTTCGCAGGGACAATGGGAGTAATTGTGGCAGCATTGATCGCCACAAGTTGTTGTTTCTTGGAGGACCCTTGCGAAGCCCCTCTTTTCCTCTTATTCCACCCCTTCCTGTTGTGGTCGGGGTTGGACTTTTGTGGTACCGGTGTAGGGATTGATGTGTTCTGAGGTTTCCGGTGATCGATGAGAGATTGTGCCAGTTCCTTGGCGCTATCGAAGGTAATAGGCCTGGAAGCGATCACACTTGACTGGATCTGGGGCGACAGTCTCTAGATATATCTCTCTATCTTTTTGCTCTGGAGAGCAACCATGTCAGGGCATAAGTTTGCCAAATCACAGAACCTATTTGTGTAGGTCGTGATGTCGGATCCAACCATTTGTAGACCCCAAAATTCCTGCTCGAGTTTTTGTACTTCGCCTCGAGGACAGTACTCTTTCATCAGCATGTCCTTTAACTTTTCCCAGCTGATGGAATACGCCACCACCAAAGTTAGATAGTTAATATGGCTGTTCCACCATGTTAGTGCTCTGTCATAGAAGGTACAAGCTGCAAACTTGAGCTTGTTGCCCTCTTGACAAGCACATATTTCAAAGACAGATTCCATCTTTTCAATCCATTGTCTCAACACCATAACACCCCTAGTTCCATTGAAGCTACGGGGTTTGGCGTTTGTGAAGTCCTTGTAAGTGCATTCCCAAGGGTGTCCATGGCTTTCGCCGTGGTTCGAGGGTGGTGCACCTGTTCCTGATCCACTAGAGGCAGGAGCGTTGATTGCTGACACAGCAGCTGCAACTGCTGCTGTGAAAGTTGTCTGGAACATGTTGGCATCGAAAGGATTAGGTGGTTGAAGAGGTACAGGTGGTGGTGGAGGTGGTGGTATCGGTGCTTCGTTGTTTGGGTTTCGCCTTGGATTCCTGAGTGGCGGCATCTTTAACTATACGTTTCAAAAGATGGCGAAATGGATAAGAATAAGTGATTAATGAATGTGTCCCATGGACTAAATCCCCATAGCCCAACAACAGAAGGAAT
The DNA here is from genome assembly GCF_002870075.4 of Lactuca sativa. NCBI lineage: Eukaryota > Viridiplantae > Streptophyta > Magnoliopsida > Asterales > Asteraceae > Lactuca > Lactuca sativa. The sequence continues at coordinate 121,505,581 of NC_056628.2, forward strand.
AGTATGACTAAATGAAGAAGATAGTGTTTGGATAATAATTTCCATAAGATTAGATATCTGTCAATAATACTGGAATTACAGATGTAATAAGTTCGGGAAAAATGGCCTAAAAGTAGGCCTTACATCAACCAAGATGGAAAATTTTGACAGAATTAAGACTGGATCAAGACCTAACAGGTCTAAGATTTATACAGATTGGAAATTAGACCAAAGTTTTACATAAACTAGGTTATATCCAAAAGATGAGTGGACGAGATTCTATCGGCGACGAGAACTGCTAGCATGAGTCCTCGATCCCGACAGTAGACGTTCAATGCCCCTTATACGCCTGTCCGACATTGCTTGCTGAGCTCGAAGTTCTCTAACTTCAGCTCGAGTTTCAGCAAGTTCCCTCTGCAGATTTGCATTGCGGACCAGAGTCCTTTCATTAGCAGACTCTAGTTGGCGAATGTGGACAGTGTTAACACCAGAGTTGGCGTCAACTTCCAAAACTTGACTGATAGTCGCCTGAGCCATTATCGTGTTCCGAGAAATCCTACGCACCATGATTGGTAGGACTCTATCAGCAGAACCTCCTTCAGTGAGGTTGTAGAAACTTCGGTCTCCATTGTAGGGAATGGACTGACCTTGTTCCTGACTCCATTCAGTCAAGTTAATGGTCCACAAGGGTGTGGGTCCTTGAAACGCAGGACAGGGGTTCAGGTTTGGGTTTTGAGCAGCTGGGAGTAGGTTGTTGACTTCTGGCTCCGAGTCAGAACTATCGGAAAAACCCTCAACATGGTGATCATCCAAAGGGATTGGGTGATCATCTTCTGGTTCTGCCTCTAGCCAACCACCATTGCCTTGGTTCGAGAAGTACGGATTGCCGTGGTGAAATCCAGCCATTTTAATCTACACGAGAAAAGGGATTATAAGAAATAGCTAGATAGACAAACTGACTAAGATAATTATAGTAAGACCAAATACCCCTATGGTATTTCTTTATGGTTGTGTTGGTAACTTTTTAGACTTGTTGCCACATCACAACCATTCTTGGACATATGCTAATCACTCCTCGGACTAGCATAGTTGATCAGGCTATGCCATTCCCAAGACTGACCATATATCGCCAGGCTTACTTGTGATATTCAACAATCGTAATACTTTTTTTCTTGTCGTTGTGACACTGATTTTAGTATGAATGCAGGCACGTATACTTTGTTAAATATTTTATTATTTAAAAGCATAACTCATAGACAGAGTGTTTTAATCCCGATGTATTTATGGTTAGTATATCTTTTATGGCTTGATATACTTTATTCACTATAAACAATGCTTTGATACCAATCTGTCACACCCCAAAACCACGAACGGCAGAAACGTTCAGGGGTGGAGGACGTCATGTACAGTATCATAACAGTGTAATATAATAAACAAGCAACAACATCATCCATTGCTATATAAGTAAAGTTTTAATACATGTGTGTTGTTTCATTGTAATAAGACACCAAAAATATACAATCAAAATAAAAGTCGAGACTTGTCTGCTCCGTCTTCTCAAAACCTGGCCATCGTACCTGTCTACTGCTGACCTGAGAATACAAGTTATTTTGAAAGCGAGTATCAGCTTTAAGGCTGGTGAATTTATAAGAAATTAAGTGTCGTTGTCTTGCTTATGAAAATCTGTTATGAAGGCCATGTAAGCCTTTAAATGAAAATGTTGATGTAAGTATGAAATCCCTAGAAAAACCCTTATTTTCTATAAGTATGACATGTAGTCTTCTACCAAGACCCGAATGTTTTGTTATGACAATGTAGTCTTCTACCAAGACCCGAATGTTTTGTTTATGACTATGTAGTCTTCTACCAAGACCCGAATGTTTTGTTTATGACAATGTAGTCTTCTACCAAGACCCGAATGTTTTGTTTATGACAATGTAGTCTTCTACCAAGACCCGAATGTTTTTTTTATGACAATGTAGTCTTCTACCAAGACCTGAATGTTTTGTTTATGACTATGTAAAATGATAGTTTTTCCTTTCTATTGACTAGTACTAAAAGTGCTTAGTCTAACTCATCGTTTATGTGAATATATCACAAAATAAAGTAAAGTAGGAAAAATATAATCATGCAAGTGTTATCCCCGAGTGACCAGAATTAACACGACATCGCCGAAGCGAAAGATAGACCCGATGCACATCTGAAGAGTGTCCCCTCATCCTCTGTAGTGGCAGCAGGGTGGAGGGAGGGTTAGTCCCATAACAGCGTTAACCTAATGATCCTCCGAAGATTCACATCTCATCCACTGTTGCAACAGTTGGACAGAGGGATGGTTAGTCCCGTCACTGACTACTAAATAAGTGACAACCTTAGACATCCGTAGACATTTATTAACCACTGGTGCTAATCAGTGGGGTTCGGAATGGTAAGTCCCGCCGAGATATCCCATTGAACCGGGATAGGAAAGACAATTTACACAGTAAGTACTACTAAATCATCCTTGTAGTTCTAGGTACAAGTATCCAGGTAAGTAAATACAGGATAATGCACCTATGTAGAAGTGTTCCTGTATGGTATTCATGTAAGTGTGTTCATGTAACAGGTAAGTATATGTAAACATATTCATGTATCATGTATTCCTAAGTACGTGTAATCATGCATCATGAGGTACTATATAGACTCATGAATGAACTGACTCTTGTGTGATTCCTTGTAATAGGAATAATGTTCTGTTTCTTCTAACTATCCCTATGATAATTAACTGGAAAGTAAGAGGTTGCGAAAGTAGATTTATGCACCCTCGATACACCAGGGTGTGGGAAACTGAACGAAGGATGAAAACTATAATCTCTAACATATAAATGAACATATGCGCATAAGTATAGTTTGATTCAAGAAGGTAAAATAATGGTTTTGCAAGATATCTAGGAGTTTTGAACAATAAGTAAGAATGACTTGATGTCATTTTAATAAACATTTCAAAACTAATACTTTTGTTATCAAGGTATTTTAAGATAGAAACCACTTCATGTGTCACCTTTTGAAATATGTGAAATCTACTAAGTGAAAACATAGTTATAAAATACATAAGATTGATTTAATAACATATTGTTTTCTACTTGTATCCCCCCCCCCCCCATTAAAGCATTTAAAATCATTTAAAACATTGATTAAGGGGTATGAACTCACCTGTAGTTGGTGATTGGAATGAACTGAACTGTATAGGATTGCTAGGTGTCAAGCGAGGACTTGTAGACACACTACGATCCTAATGAACATATAATCACACATATATGCACTCAATTAGTCTTAAGTTACTAATTGATAATGCTAAGACATCCTAGACACAATAAACACTTTATATAAGTGTTTTAAGCCCTAAGGATTGCATCTAAGCTACTGTGGGACAAGGTACTTGTGTTTAGGGTTCCAAAGGACCCCATATATGAGTTTACTCCTCATATACTAACACACATGGAGTTTACAGTTGTAAACTCCTGAGTTTACGGCCGTAGACTCCCAACCATGGGGTATTTGTGTGTTTTGAAGTCCCAAATGATTTCTAGAATTATTCCAACTTGGTGGTTCCATCCTTGAATGGGTTTAAGGCATAGAAACACTCCATTTAGGAGTTTACGGCCCTAAGGCCATTTCCTTTGGAGTTTACGGCCGTAAACTCCATTGGAATGGTGTTCTTGTTGTTTTCAAGTCTCAAGCATAGGTGGTATAAGTTCTAGGCTTTTATTCTAAGCATATGAAGACATTAGGCACACTTTGGTGTCATTCTTTCATAAGTGATTTTGGTGTGCTTAAGGCCTTAGATTAAATGGGAACTAGTCTTGATAAAAGTCTTAAAGCTTTAGTGGCCTTAAAACACCATTTTGATTTTGAAAAGGGAGTTTACGGCCTAAGAAATTTTTGGGCCGTGAACTCCCAAACTTGGGTGGTTTATGGTTTTTTTTCTTGTCCCTAACAGACATACATATGAGTCTAAGGCAGTTGTATAACACAAGGGTCGGTCTCGGCTTTGTTTCGGGAGTTTACCGCCCAAGAACACCTTGGGGAGTAAACTCCTAGATCTAGTGATTTAGCCTTCTAAATCATGTTATAAACACATAATAAGCATTCTAACACAACTAGAAAGAGTTACTCACGTTTTGGTATAAAAACCCAAAGATCCGTGAGAGAGAAAATGGCTTTTCTCTAGTTGGAAATGTGAATAATAAATGAATTTGGTTCAGAATTCTATTTATAGTCCTGAGATATTTTGGCAGAAAATATTTTTATTCTTGTAATGATCTCTAATATAATAGAGTGTTGGAATAACAGTGTTTCACAAAACCCTAGTGCACCCACTCTCCTGATATTTCCTGAAGTGTAAACCCTGAATTACTCAAACTTATGCGAAAAAGTCTAAAAATTAACTGTGACTGGTATAACTTCTATTGAAGTGATATAGTTTGTATAGAATGGAAATTTCGGGTTGTCACATCATCCCCCTGTTAGAAGGAATTTCGTCCCAAAATTAGAATTTAAGCAAATAAGAAATTACAAATAACTAAGCGATAAGGTGAGGGTATTTCAGTTTCATCTGATCCTCATGTTCCCAAGTGAATTCCGGTCCACGCTTTGCGTTCCAGCGCACCTTCACTATCGGGATATAGCTCTGCTTTGTTTGCTTGACCTCTCGGTCCATGATCTCTACTGGTTCCTCCACGAAGTTGAGGCGCTCGTTGATCTCGACCTCGTCTAGTGAAATTACAAGAGTCTCGTCGGATAGACACTTTTTCAAGTTTGACACGTGGAAGGTAGGATGTACGTTACTAAGTTCGTGCGGTAGATTGAGCTTGTAAGCTACAGGGCCGATTCTCGCGAGAATCTCGAAAGGCCCTATGTGTCTTGGATTGAGCTTCCCACGGTTTCCAAAGCGTATCAAGCCCTTCCAGGGTGAGACCTTCAGTAGGACTCGGTCGCCCACCTGGAACTCCAATGGTTTCCTACGCTTGTCAGCGTAGCTTTTCTGTCGGTCTCTAGAGGCTTTCAATCGTTCACGAATTTGAACAATCTTCTCTGTCGTTTCCCGAATGATTTCCGGACCCGTGAGAGTGCTTTCGGGAACTCGTCCCTTAGCTAACTGGGTATCACCCACTTCAGCCCAACACAGAGGGGATCTGCACTTTCGGCCATAGAGGGCCACGAATGGAGCTGCCTTTATGCTCGTGTGATGACTGTTGTTGTAGGAAAATTCAACAAGGGGTAAATGAGTATCCCAAGCTTTTCCAAAGTCAATCACACAGGCACGCAACATATCTTCTAAGGTTTGGATAGTTCTCTCACTTTGCTCATCGGTCTGTGGATGGTAGGCTGTACTCATGTCCAGCCTAGTTCCTAGGGAGCTTTGTAATGACTGCCAGAACCTCGAAGTGAATCTACTATCTCGGCCTGAGATGATAGATAAAGGAACACCGTGCAGCCTTACAATCTCCCTAATGTAAGTTCTGGTAAGTATCTCCATCTTGTCTGTTTCTTTGATCGGTAGGAAGTGTGCAAACTTGGTCATTCTATCGACGATGACCCATATGGAATCACGTCCACCCGTCGTCTTGGGCAACTTGGTTATGAAGTCCATAGTGATCCGCTCCCACTTCACTTCTGGTATCTCCGGTTGTTGTAGGAGCCCGGAGGGTTTCTGGTATTTGACCTTGACCTTTACGCAAGTAAGGCATTTACTCACGAAGGTAGCAATATCTGTTTTCATGTTAGGCCACCAGTATAACTTTTTAAGATACAGATACATCTTATCTGAACCCGGGTGGACGGAATAACGAGTGTTGTGAGCTTCGGTCATGACCAAGTCTCTGAAGCCACCGTGTTTCGTTGTCCAGATCCGATCCATAAGGTAAAAGGCTCTTCCACCCTTGACTTCCAAGTTCTTATCCATCCCTCTAAGGGATTCACCCGCCACGTTTTCAGGTTTCAAAGCGTCGATCTGAGCCTCCTTTATTTGCGTGGACAAGTGTGAATGGATAGTTAGAGCCAAAGATTTGACTCTATGACCAGTATATTCTTTCCGACTTAGGGCGTTGGCTACTACATTGGCTTTACCCGGATGATAACGAATTTCGCACTCGTAATCAGTAAGTAGCTCGACCCACCGTCGTTGTCTCATGTTGAGCTCTTTCTGGTCGAAAATGTGTTGTAGACTCTTATGGTCCGTAAAGATCGTGCTTTTTGTACCATATAGGTAATGTCGCCAGATCTTCAGAGCAAACACAACTGCTCCTAGTTCAAGATCGTGGGTTGTGTAGTTAACCTCATGTGTCTTCAGCTGTCTCGAGGCATAGGCGATGACTTTACCTCGCTGCATCAAAACACATCCAAGTCCTTGATTGGATGCATCGCAATAGACAATGAAGTCTTCTATCCCTTCGGGAAGGGATAGTATTGGGGCGGTGCACAAGGCTCGTTTGAGCGTTTGGAACGCTCTTTCCTGTTTCTCTTCCCAGTCAAAGGCCACGCCTTTCTGGGTCAGGGTTGTAAGAGGTTTCGCTATGCTGGAGAAGTTCTGAATGAACCTGCGATAGTAGCCAGCTAGACCTAGAAATTGACGAATTTCAGTAGGTGTCTTTGGTGCTGACCAGTTCTCGATGGCCTTAATTTTGGAAGGGTCCACGTGTATACCTTCTTCGCTAACCACATGGCCTAAAAATTCGACTCGCCGAATCGAAAATTCGCACTTGGAGAACTTCGCGTAGAGCTTCTCCGATCGCAATGTTTCTAAGATTTTACGGAGATGTTGACTATGTTCTTCCTTACTTCGAGAGTAGATGAGTATGTCATCAATGAAGATGATGACGAACTGATCCAAGTAAGGACGAAACACCCTATTCATCAGATCCATGAATACTACGGGCGCGTTAGTTAATCCGAACGGCATCACTACAAACTCGTAGTGCCCATAACGAGTTCGGAAGACTGTCTTGGGAAAATCCTCCTCTAACACTCGTAGTTGGTGATATCCGGATCGCAGATCTATCTTCGAGAAGTAGTTGGCTCCTTGAAGTTGATCAAACAAATCGTCAATGTGGGGCAAGGGATAACGATTTTTTATGGTAAGTTTGTTGAGTTCTCTATAGTCGATGCACATACGAAACGTTCCATCTTTCTTCTTGACGGACAAGACTGGTGCTCCCCATGGTGAGAAGCTTGGTCAAATGAATCCCTTCTTGAGAAGTTCGTTAAGTTGACTGGAAAGATCCTGCATTTCAGCCGGTGCCAGACGATAAGGAGATTTGGCTACGGGGGTAGCCCCTGGCACTAAGTCGATTCTGAACTCGACTTGGCGTTGTGGTGGTAAACCGGGAAGTTCTTCTGGGAATATGTCGGGAAAGTCGCGTACTTCTGGGATTTTCTGGATGTCTTTCAGTTCTTGACTAGTATCGACGACGTGTGCGAGGAATGCATGGTACTCCTTTCGCAAAGACTTCTGGGCTATAATGCACGAAATGATGCGAAGGCTCGTACTAGGTTTGTCGTCGTAGATAACTAAGGTTTCGTTGTTAGGAAGGTTAAGACGAACTGCTTTTTCGAAGCACATAATGTCGGCGCGAAGAAGACTCAACCAATCCATACCGATGATAATGTCGAAACATTTAATTGGGACTGGCATGAGATCTATCTTGAAAGTATGGCCATCTAAAGTTAAGGTACAACCTACGTATATGCAGTTTGTACTCTCTGTTTTCCCGTTAGCCATTTCTACCGTGAATGAATTATCTAATGCACATGGTTTTTGTTTAAGCAGGCGTGCAAATTTGTGAGTTACAAAACTTTTCTCGGCTCCACTATCGAAAAGTATGCAAGCATATGAGTTATCGAGGAGGAATGTACCAGTAACTATCGTTGGATCAGCTACTGCTTCCTCCTGGCCTAGGGCCATAACTCTTCCTACCCCTCCAGCCATTCCTTTTTTAGGGCAGTTCCTCTTGTAGTGGCCCACTTCGCCACAACCGTAGCGAGTTTGGCCCATACCGGCGTTAGGAACCTGGGCGGCCTGAGTTGTTGAAGTCTTGCAGAAACGGACTGTGTGTCCCTTCCTGTTGCAGTTAGAGCACTGCATCTCCTTGCAAGGTCCGTGATGGTGGAAGTTGCACTTGGTGCACTTCGGGAGAGTTCCAGCATATGTTTTTGTTGGTAAGAGGTTCGCAGGGACAATGGGAGTAATTGTGGCAGCATTGATCGCCACAAGTTGTTGTTTCTTGGAGGACCCTTGCGAAGCCCCTCTTTTCCTCTTATTCCACCCCTTCCTGTTGTGGTCGGGGTTGGACTTTTGTGGTACCGGTGTAGGGATTGATGTGTTCTGAGGTTTCCGGTGATCGATGAGAGATTGTGCCAGTTCCTTGGCGCTATCGAAGGTAATAGGCCTGGAAGCGATCACACTTGACTGGATCTGGGGCGACAGTCTCTAGATATATCTCTCTATCTTTTTGCTCTGGAGAGCAACCATGTCAGGGCATAAGTTTGCCAAATCACAGAACCTATTTGTGTAGGTCGTGATGTCGGATCCAACCATTTGTAGACCCCAAAATTCCTGCTCGAGTTTTTGTACTTCGCCTCGAGGACAGTACTCTTTCATCAGCATGTCCTTTAACTTTTCCCAGCTGATGGAATACGCCACCACCAAAGTTAGATAGTTAATATGGCTGTTCCACCATGTTAGTGCTCTGTCATAGAAGGTACAAGCTGCAAACTTGAGCTTGTTGCCCTCTTGACAAGCACATATTTCAAAGACAGATTCCATCTTTTCAATCCATTGTCTCAACACCATAACACCCCCAGTTCCATTGAAGCTACGGGGTTTGGCGTTTGTGAAGTCCTTGTAAGTGCATTCCCGAGGGTGTCCATGGCTTTCGCCATGGTTCGAGGGTGGTGCACCTGTTCCTGATCCACTAGGGGCAGGAGCGTTGATTGCTGACACAGCAGCTGCAACTGCTGCTGTGAAAGTTGTCTGGAACATGTTGGCATCGAAAGGATTAGGTGGTTGAAGAGGTACAGGTGGTGGTGGAGGTGGTGGTATCGGTGCTTCGTTGTTTGGGTTTCGCCTTGGATTCCTGAGTGGCGGCATCTTTAACTATACGTTTCAAAAGATGGCGAAATGGATAAGAATAAGTGATTAATGAATGTGTCCCATGGACTAAATCCCCATAGCCCAACAACAGAAGGAATAGTATGACTAAATGAAGAAGATAGTGTTTGGATAATAATTTCCATAAGATTAGATATCTGTCAATAATACTGGAATTACAGATGTAATAAGTTCGGGAAAAATGGCCTAAAAGTAGGCCTTACATCAACCAAGATGGATCAAGACCTAACAGGTCTAAGATTTATACAGATTGGAAATTAGACCAAAGTTTTACATAAACTAGGTTATATCCAAAAGATGAGTGGACGAGATTCTATCGGCGACGAGAACTGCTAGCATGAGTCCTCGATCCCGACAGTAGACGTTCAATGCCCCTTATACGCCTGTCCGACCTTGCTTGCTGAGCTCGAAGTTCTCTAACTTCAGCTCGGGTTTCAGCAAGTTCCCTCTGCAGATTTGCATTGCGGACCAGAGTCCTTTCATTAGCAGACTCTAGTTGGCGAATGTGGACAGTGTTAACACCAGAGTTGGCGTCAACTTCCAAAACTTGACTGATAGTCGCCTGAGCCATTATCGTGTTCCGAGAAATCCTACGCACCATGATTGGTAGGACTCTATCAGCAGAACCTCCTTCAGTGAGGTTGTAGAAACTTCGGTCTCCATTGTAGGGAATGGACTGACCTTGTTCCTGACTCCATTCAGTCAAGTTAATGGCCCACAAGGGTGTGGGTCCTTGAAACGCAGGACGGGGGTTCAGGTTTGGGTTTTGAGCAGCTGGGAGTAGGTTGTTGACTTCTGGCTCCGAGTCAGAACTATTGGAAAAACCCTCAACATGGTGATCATCCAAAGGGATTGGGTGATCATCTTCTGGTTCTGCCTCTAGCCAACCACCATTGCCTTGGTTCGAGAAGTACGGATTGCCGTGGTGAAATCCAGCCATTTTAATCTACACGAGAAAAGGGATTATAAGAAATAGCTAGATAGATAAACTGACTAAGATAATTATAGTAAGACCAAATACCCCTATGGTATTTCTTTATGGTTGTGTTGGTAACTTTTTAGACTTGTTGCCACATCACAACCATTCTTGGGCATATGCTAATCACTCCTCGGACTAGCATAGTTGATCAGGCTATGCCATTCCCAAGACTGACCATATATCGCCAGGCTTACTTGTGATATTCAACAATCGTAATACTTTTTTTCTTGTCGTTGTGACACTGATTTTAGTATGAATGCAAGCACGTATACTTTGTTAAATATTTTATTATTTAAAAGTATAACTCATAGACAGAGTGTTTTAATCCCGATGTATTTATGGTTAGTATATCTTTTATGGATTGATATACTTTATTCACTATAAACAATGCTTTGATACCAATCTGTCACACCCCAAAACCACGAACGGCAGAAACGTTCAGGGGTGGAGGACGTCATGTACAGTATCACAACAGTGTAATATAATAAACAAGCAACAACATCATCCATTGCTATATAAGTAAAGTTTTAATACATGTGTGTTGTTTCATTGTAATAAGACACCAAAAATATACAATCAAAATAAAAGTCGAGACTTGTCTGCTCCGTCTTCTCAAAACCTGGCCATCGTACCTGTCTACTGCTGACCTGAGAATACAAGTTATTTTGAAAGCGAGTATCAGCTTTAAGGCTGGTGAATTTATAAGAAATTAAGTGTCGTTGTCTTGCTTATGAAAATCTGTTATGAAGGCCATGTAAGCCTTTAAATGAAAATGTTGATGTAAGTATGAAATCCCTAGAAAAACCCTTATTTTCTATAAGTATGACATGTAGTCTTCTACCAAGACCCGAATGTTTTGTTATGACAATGTAGTCTTCTACCAAGACCCGAATGTTTTATTTATGACTATGTAGTCTTCTACCAAGACCCGAATGTTTTGTTTATGACAATGTATTCTTCTACCAAGACCCGAATGTTTTGTTTATGACAATGTAGTCTTCTACCAAGACCCGAATGTTTTGTTTATGACAATGTAGTCTTCTACCAAGACCTGAATGTTTTGTTTATGACTATGTAAAATGATAGTTTTTCCTTTCTATTGACTAGTACTAAAAGTGCTTAGTCTAACTCATCGTTTATGTGAATATATCACAAAATAAAGTAAAGTAGGAAAAATATAATCATGCAAGTGTTATCCCCGAGTGACCAGAATTAACACGACATCGCCGAAGCGAAAGATAGACCCGATGCACATCTGAAGAGTGTCCCCTCATCCTCTGTAGTGGCAGCAGGGTGGAGGGAGGGTTAGTCCCATAACAGCGTTAACCTAATGATCCTCCGAAGATTCACATCTCATCCACTGTTGCAACAGTTGGACAGAGGGATGGTTAGTCCCGTCACTGACTACTAAATAAGTGACAACCTTAGACATCCGTAGACATTTATTAACCACTGGTGTTAATCAGTGGGGTTCGGAATGGTAAGTCCCGCCGAGATATCCCATTGAACCGGGATAGGAAAGACAATTTACACAGTAAGTACTACTAAATCATCCTTGTAGTTCTAAGTACAAGTATCCAGGTAAGTAAATACAGGATAATGCACCTATGTAGAAGTGTTCCTGTATGGTATTCATGTAAGTGTGTTCATGTAACAGGTAAGTATATGTAAACATATTCATGTATCATGTATTCCTAAGTACGTGTAATCATGCATCATGTAAGGTACTATATAGACTCATGAATGAACTGACTCTTGTGTGATTCCTTGTAATAGGAATAATGTTCTGTTTCTTCTAACTATCCCTATGATAATTAACTGGAAAGTAAGAGGTTGCGAAAGTAGATTTATGCACCCTCGATACACCAGGGTGTGGGAAACTGAACGAAGGATGAAAACTATAATCTCTAACATATAAATGAACATATGCGCATAAGTATAGTTTGATTCAAGAAGGTAAAATAATGGTTTTGCAAGATATCTAGGAGCTTTGAACAATAATTCAGAATGACTTGATGTCATTTTAATAAACATTTCAAAACTAATACTTTTGTTATCAAGGTATTTTAAGATAGAAACCACTTCATGTGTCACCTTTTGAAATATGTGAAATCTACTAAGTGAAAACATAGTTATAAAATACATAAGATTGATTTAATATATGCACTCAATTAGTCTTAAGTTACTAATTGATAATGCTAAGCCATCCTAGACACAATAAACACTTTATATAAGTGATTTAAGCCCTAAGGATTGCATCTAAGCTACTGTGGGACAAGGTACTTGTGTTTAGGGTTCCAAAGGACCCCATATATGAGTTTACTCCTCATATACTAACACACATGGAGTTTACAGTTGTAAACTCCTGAGTTTACGGCCGTAGACTCCCAACCATGGGGTATTTGTGTGTTTTGAAGTCCCAAATGATTTCTAGAATTATTCCAACTTGGTGGTTCCATCCTTGAATGGGTTTAAGGCATAGAAACACTCCATTTAGGAGTTTACGGCCCTAAGGCCATTTCCTTTGGAGTTTACGGTCGTAAACTCCATTGGAATGGTGTTCTTGTTGTTTTCAAGTCTCAAGCATAGGTGGTATAAGTTCTAGGCTTTTATTCTAAGCATATGAAGACATTAGGCACACTTTGGTGTCATTCTTTCATAAGTGATTTTGATGTGCTTAAGGCCTTAGATTAAATGGGAACTAGTCTTGATAAAAGTCTTAAAGCTTTAGTGGCCTTAAAACACCATTTTGATTTTGAAAAGGGAGTTTACGGCCTAAGAAATTCTTGGGCCGTGAACTCCCAAACTTGGGTGATTTATGGTTGTTTTCTTGTCCCTAACAGACATACATATGAGTCTAAGGCAATTGTATAACACAAGGGTCGGTCTCGGCTTTGTTTCGGGAGTTTACCGCCCAAGAACACCTTGGGGAGTAAACTCCTAGATCTAGTGATTTAGCCTTCTAAATCATGTTATAAACACATAATAAGCATTCTAACACTACTAGAATGAGTTACTCACGTTTTGGTATAAAAACCCGAAGATCCGTGAGAGAGAAAATGGCTTTTCTCTAGTTGGAAATGTGAATAATAAATGAATTTGGTTAAGAATTCTATTTTTAGTCCTGAGATATTTTGGCAGAAAATATTTTTATTCCTGTAATGATCTCTAATATAATAGAGTGTTGGAATAAAAGTGTTGCACAAAACCCTAGTGTACCCACTCTCCTGATATTTTCTGAAGTGTAAACCCTGAATTACTCAAACTTACGCGAAAAAGTCTGAAAATTAACTGTGACTGCTATAACTTCTATTGAAGTGATATAGTTTGTACAGAATGGAAATTTCGGGTTGTCACATCGTCCTTCTTCTTTATCTCCTTCTCTAGTATTTGGATTTGCTTCTCATGATGCACATGGGTCTGCTTAATGAGATCGTTGGTAGCAAACACCAAGTCGTCATGGACCTTGAGCATGGAGGTGATGGTGTCAAGATAATGTTCGACCGAAGAATCGTATTTAGCTTCAACTTCCTCCAGTGAGTGCTTGAGCCAGATAGAGATCAGTTGGTCCATTTGGGCTTCTCGTTCCACAAATGAGGGTCCAGACTATTGTGAAAGAGACTGCAGGATGGCATCAAGTTTGGAATCAAGTCCGGAGGCTTTTTGAACCATTTTCATGTTGATCTCTGCTACAGATGTTTCGATTGAGGACACCTTCTTCATAGTATCCGAGACGTTGGTCTGAATCTCAAGGAGAGCAAAAGGGTTAATGTAGTCACCAGCTGATGACTCGGAGTCAGAGTCTGAGTGTGGCGGTAGAGCTTGTCGTGATAAAGTATATGTGGATGGACTAGGCTTGGTTGCGGCATCTTCTTCATGCAGCTTGGAGTTAAGTCCACCATCTGAAGTGGTTGATGAATATGATCCGAAGTCAAAGGCAGACTTGGAGGTTGATGGATTGGATTCAAAGCGGGTGGAAGACATGAAGTGGGGGTCCGAAACTGACTTGTGTCACACCCTAAAACCAAGAACAACGAAAACGTTTTGGGGCAGAGGATGTCATGTACAGTATCACAACAGTGTAAAGTAGTAAACAAGCAACAACATCATCCATTGCCTTAATAGTAGAATTTTAATACAAGTGTGTTCTTTCATAGAATAAGACAACATAATGAATAATCATGATAAAAGATGAGTCTTGACTGCTCCGTGTTCACAACACCTGGTCGTCGTACCTGTCTATTGGTGACCTGAGAATACAAGTTATTTTGAAAACGTAGATCAGCATTTAAGCTGGTGAATTCATACGTATTTTAGTGTCATTGCTTTGTAAAACTGTAAAAAAAATAAATAAATAAATAAATAAAAAGACTAGTAAATTTTTAGTGAAAAAGTTTGTATAAGTATGAAACCCTGGAAAATCCTATATTTCCTATTAGTATGAAAACTAGTCTTCTACCAAGACCTGACAGTTTTGAAAGTTTGCCTCTCTATAAGAATGAAGGTTTTTCTCAAGTATTACTATTATTATCAAAATATAGCCTTATATTACCCTTTATGTGAGAAGATCAAAATTCGAAGATAATGGGAAAATGTATATGAGCACTACAGTATTATTTGTATTAATCACTGAAGTAATAACTACCTTAAAACCAATGGTTTAATTAAGACAAAAATGTGATATGATTGCTACCATACTAATCTGACTATAACACGATGATGAAAGACGTCAGAAGAAATGACATTTGGCACCCGTGGACTAGCAAGTCCCACTGTAGCGAACAACAAAGGTGTAGGATAGTCAATCCAGTATAGATCTATATGCAAACTCACGCTCTCCCTCCTGGAGATTCTGGTTACAAAACGTGACATAACAAAATGGTCGATGTGTCATGAAGTAGTATCTCACATTATGTTATCTCTATATCTTGTTATAGTATACTTGTTATAGTAATAGTATTCTATGTATAGTATTCTATGTCTAGTATTCTCTGTTATAGTATGCTCTGTCTAGTATTCTGTGTTATAGTATGCTCTATTAAAGTATTCTCTGTTATAGTATACTCTGTTATAGTATTCTCTGTTATATTATTCTCTGTTATAGTATTTGTATATGATAGTATTCTCCTAAACTATACCTATTATAGCTTACTAGTAAGTTATGTATATGAATAGATGAATGTATACCCTTGCCACCCAAAGGTAATGAACTGATTGAATAGAACTTTTATGTATACATATGTATGCATAATATATATATATATATATATATATATATATATATATATATATATATATATATATATATATATATATCTAATATTTACATGACCTTCGGACAACTGACTGATACCCTAAGTCCACATCCAAACAAGGAAAAGGAAATAAAGCGAGCTACCAGTCCTAAGTCCTTTAAACGTTATGTGTATAACTATACACACACACACACACACACACATATATATATATATATATATACATGCTTTTGACAGTATATATAAGTTGAAAAGAGATTTTGTAATACATTTAAAGAGTTTTGAGCAATAAATAAATAATGACTTCATGTCAGTTTATAAAACGATTTAAAAGTAGATTGTTTTGAAACACAGTTTGAAGTATATGAAATCCTTGTTTGAAACACAGTTATAAATCAGATGTGATTGATCATATAACTAGCATGTTTTCTACTTGTATTCCCCCCTATAAAAGCATTTAAAATCTTTTAAAATATAAGTTTAAGGGGTATGAACTCACCTGTTGTGAGTGGATCGTATGGAAGTGTTGGACAAGCTGCTAGGTGTCAAGTGGAGACTTGAACACACACACAATGGTCCTAGTTAACATATAATGAGACATATAGGTATCCAATTAGTCATTTAACAACTAATTAACCAAGTTAAGACATCCTAGGACATGGAAACACTTTGATTCAAGTGCTATAGGCACCGAAGGGTTACATCTAAAGGTTGCATGGCATGGCATTGGAGTTTATGGCCCAAGGACCACTCCTTACGGAGTTTACGGCCTAGGGTCACTTCCCCCATGAGTTTAAGGCCGTAAACTCATGTTACTAAGTGCCATTGGCTGTTTGGAGATCTTATAAGTCAAGATTGAGCATTCCTACTTCATGTCTAATCCTTTGGAAGTGATTGTGGCATCGTTTCACCCCTTTGTGGAGTTTACGGCCCATGGACCATTTCTCCATGTGTTTACGGCCGTAAACTTCAAATGTTCATGGTATTTTTTATGTTTTAAGGTCCCTAGTTTAATGGTGGTTGCTTCTAATCCAAGTTCTAGGCATAAGGAAGGAGATTAGGGCATCAATGCACCCTTAAAGGGAGTTTACAGCCTTGGGAGATCCTTGGTCGTAAGCTCTCATCCAACCCTTGATTCTTAATGTTTCGAAGCCCTAAACATGTTTAATCTAGTGTACAACAAGTTAAAACAAGAGTGGTTACGATATAGGAGCTTGAACTGGTCGTTTTGGCCAAGAACACTAGTGTGTGTTCTTGGTGTAACTTGAAGATCTATGAAAACATGATTTTTGTGGATGGAATCATGTAAGATCACTAGATTAAGTAAGATATCAACTAATTAGGGCAAGAAACACTTACAAAGTTGAAGATCAAGCAGGAAAAATCAGATGATACTTGAGAGGATTTGATGTTCTAGCTTTGAAATTGTGAGAAAAATGAGTAAAATGACTAAGTGTCATATTTATACTCTTTGGAGTTTTAAGACTTTAGCTTTGCATAATAAACCCTAGGGTATCCTCTCTCCCGTTATTTGATACAACACTAGGCTTTGGAACACTCAAACTGACTCTACACAGCTCAAAAGTTAGCAGAAACTGTTCTGACTTCTACTGAAGTGAATGGTTGTACATAATAGAAATTTCGGGTTGTCACATCACCCCCCCGTTAGAAAGAATTTTGTCCCGAAATTAGAATTTAGGAAAGGAAGTAGTTAAGAATAACCAAGTAGAGGGATGAGGATAATTCAGTTTCGATTGGTCCTCTCACTCCCAAGTTACTTTAGGTCCTTGCTTGGCGTTCCAACGAACCTTCACTAATGGGATGCGGCGTTGTTTTTCCGCTAGACCTCTCGGTCCATGGTCACTATGGTTATTCCACGAAGGTGAGGCTCTCGTTGGACTCGATCTCGTCGAGTGGGATTAGAAGAGTCTCGTCGGACAGATACTTTTACAAGTTTGAGACGTGGAAGGTAGAATGTATATTACTGAGTTCGCGGGGTAAGTTGAGTCGTGGATGATTCTATGCACTTTCTTAATATGAGAGTAAATAAGTAGGTCATTTACAAGGATAATGACAAACTGACCCAAGTAAGGACGGCATACTCTGTTCATTAAGTTCGTGAATCCTACGGGCTCATTGGTCTTATCCGAGGGGTATGTTGAATCATGGAACTGACCCTCTTGAACTTAGCTACTGCAACCATCTCTCTACCACAACTATCTCACTACCGCAACCACATCAGCACCCGAAGTCAGCTACCGCAGTCATTACCTAGATTACTTTGTTTGTCTTTTATGTAATACACTCTATTATCCTGTATGCCTTGTATGGCTGCTTATAGAGTTGTAATCTATTGTAGTTCTATGTCTCTATAAATAGAGACGTATTCTTCTATAATGTTTACTCCTTCTGTTCACTGATAACTTATGCATTTCTACTGAATACAAATTCCAAAAGTTATCATTCTATCACTCTTCACTTTCCACTTCTTACTTCAACATATCAGATTATAATCTCTCTTCGGAGCAAGTCCTTGTGACTTATTCACTAAGTTTGATCTCACTTACTAACTTTGGTTTGAATGCATTCCAAGTTATGAATTAACTTACGTGTATTCTTGATATAACAATTGTTTTCATTTACATTACCTTAATTTCTGCATCTAACTCGCTAACTTCTAACTATTAATATTATTGTTGAGCTAACAGATCCTTCGAGATTAACTATTCCGCTATATACTTGTTCTAACCATCTTGTTCAAGTGTGTCTCAAAGTTTTTCTCTCAACAATTGGTATCAGAGCATTAGTGGTTGCTTTTTGAAAATCGGAACTCTGATTTTTCAAAGAGCCCTCTATACCACTGAAGCTCATCTTTAAACGAAATTTTAAATGGCACATTCATTATC
Source organism: Lactuca sativa (assembly GCF_002870075.4). Taxonomy (NCBI): domain Eukaryota; kingdom Viridiplantae; phylum Streptophyta; class Magnoliopsida; order Asterales; family Asteraceae; genus Lactuca; species Lactuca sativa. The sequence goes on from NC_056628.2 coordinate 121,523,845, forward strand.
ACTAAATGTTTCCAACAGTGTTTAAACTGAGTATCACCACTGGTCTCAAAGGATGGAAAGGTATCTCAGACGACTTGGTAGAGATGTCTGGAGATCTATAGAAGAAGGACCCCACATTCCAGTCCTTACCCCTGTTTAAACTGATGGAGCCACAACAAGGCTCGGAGGAGGTCAACCAGCTTTGAATCGTCCCACAAAAGATGATCTAGAAAAGATGGAAAGTGATGCTATTGCCTTTTATGAAATCTCTTGTGGAGTTGCTCCTGACAACTTCGACATCATTATAAATTGCAAATCTGCAAAGGAGATTTGGGATGTTCTCAAACACTTGTATGAAGGTTCAGAGCAGGCTCAAGACAAGAAGCTCACTACAGCACTCAACGAATCCAATAACTTCAAAGCCCACTCCGGTGAAAGTTTGGAAGACTCATTGTAAAGGTTCAACTTGATTGTCACAAGACTGTCCAATGCGGGTACCATCCGCAGCAATCATGAAATAAATCTGCAGTTTCTTAACGGCTTAGGAAGACACTGGACAACAGCCAAAATGATTGTACAAGGTGACAGGAAGATTCACTCCTTATCTCTCTATAAGCTTTATGGATAATTGCAAGCTCAAGAGTCCACTGTACTCAAGGACTGTTTAGACTTCGGAGGACCACTTGCATTAGTAGCCCAATCACCTCACACTCAAACCTATCCCACTGCGTATGACTCTCCACTGCAGTCATATGAAGGTGACTCAGAATATGACGATGAAGAAGAGTTTCGGAATGCCATTGCTCTTATCAGTCAGAAATTCAATCGCTTACCACCTTAATTTCGCAAAAACCAACAGTTCAATCGACCACCTTTCAACCGTAACTTTCAAAACAATCACTTCCGTTCCACCAAAAACCCTCTCCCTCCACTGCAGTCTTAGCTGACTCAGTCCAAAGAAGTCCCACCGCAGTCCCAATCAACTGACTCCGGTACCTCTATAGAAGACAAGGGTGACGTCATCATATGTCACAAATGCAATAAGGAAAACCATTTTGCCAAAGATTGCAAGGCAAACATAGTAAAAGATAGAGCCTTCTATCTTCGAATGGCTCAAGAACTGGAAGATAAAGAAAAGGGAAAGGCCTACGTTTCTCAAGTGAAGAGGAATCATCAAGTGTGGTCATTGGGAGACGAAGATGAAGATGTCCTTAGCAAAGGGAAGGCAATATTTGTATGGTGGCAACTGCTGATGAAGATGGCTCAACCAATCTAAAGAAGAACCATTGATATATGGATAAAGATGGAACTCTCAGCATTGTGGCACAGGTAAAACTCATGATTCAAACTTTAAATTACAACATGCATGATTGTCAACCTTTCACAGACACACTCAATGACACTTGTGTTGCCATCGTTACAGACTAAAATAAAGCCCTAGATGAGAAAAACATCGCTTTGCAGGAGATGTTCCATGTTAGAGGATGTTTGGACAATAAGAGACTCAAAATGGAAATGTTAGAGAAGGATTTAATGCTAGAAAAAGATGCTAGAATGCTTAGTGAAACCCAATTAGAGATAGCCTTAAATCAGAGAGATCTAGCACAAAATGAAATTCTACGTTTAAATCTGTTAATTGAAAAGTTGTTTAATGAAACTGAGGCCATTGAGAATCTTGTTAATAATGGGAATGTTGATAACACTTTTAACTGGGGTTGGTCTAATCGTTACCCAACCGCAACAGATTCATCACCTTGGTTCACACCAGAACGCCCCTATGTCCCACCAGACCGCAACTTCTTGTTTCCAGTCAATGACAAAACATTTCTTGAGGATATCCAAACCCACTTTGGAAAACTTCATGATCTGAGTAATAATTGTGTTATAGAAGAAATTCTCCCTGAATCTTCTACTCATGTCAACAACATAGATTCTCAGACATCATCCGTAGTTGATGAGGAAATTGTTATTGAAAGCCCTGAAGTCTCTTTAGACTTCCCATCCTTACAGTCTGACCGCAGTGACTCTGACTGCAGTCACATACCGCAATCTGTCCCATTACCCAATATCAATTGTCCCAAAGAAGTATTCACCAAGGCTTACTCTGTGGTAGTCCAAAGCACTACTCCACTGATAGAAGTCAAGAGTTCTGTGACCATTAAGCAAATTAATCATGAATTACCAATTGAAAATTTTGAATTTGGTTAATGTTCTCAAAGTCCTAACTTCTCAAGTTCGGATGAATCGAGTCACTATTTTTCAAAATCCTCTAATGATTCTAGGAAACCGCGATTAAATATCACTGACTGCGGTTCTCCTAAGACCGAAGCAAAAAGAGTTTTTAAAGAAGAATTTCTCTCTCGTGGCAAGCAATGAGAAATTTGCTCAAAAGTTAAGAAATATGTGAAATGTCCTAAAACAAAAAGTCCTGAGAAGTTTACTCTTTCAAATTATCATTTCAAGAAAATTGTTTCCAAGAAAACAAAAAGAAAGGAGTTCACTGTTTCTGACAATACTCAAAAAATATCCAAACATGAGGATAAGTCTTTTTGTTCAAATGGATTTCAAATCTATTCTATCAATGATCCAAAATGGAAAGGTATCTTACCTACTCCAACCTTTTCAATGTCAAAATCCCAAAAATGGAAAGGAATTTTGCCAACTCTGGCACCCAAAAGGTCATCTCAAATGTTTAAGAAATCACATCACAAAAGCTCTGCATGTGCCTTCACACCTGCCAGACCTACACAAAACACCTTTTCAAAACACACAAACAAAAAGGTCAAATCTGACAATCCTCAAAATGGACAAAAACATACTTTTTCTTCAAAACCTCAGACCAGGTCAAATTTCAGGAAAAATGACAAAAAGTTCTCTTGTCAATGTCAATGTAAAAGAATTCAAAGAACTTCCAACACCCAGGATTTTAGGGTCAATTCTAATCTCTTTAAAAGTACTCATGATTACTCACAATCTCACAAAACTCCAAAGAACTTCAAACACCCAGACTAGGTTTGAAAGTTGACTTAAAACCTGTGCTTGCCACCTCGCATCATGCATCGATTAACACATCGTATGTGACCTCGGGCTCCAAACTCACTTGGGTGCCCAAATTAACCACTTAGTTTTTGTAGGCATTGTGCAAGGAGGATCAAGAAGAAGAATGGTTGATCGACAGTGCCTGCTCCTTGCACATGACCGGAAGGTTAGAGTACCTTCAGGATTTCAGGCCTATATGCAATGGTGGAAATGTCACCTTTGGAAACAATGCAAATGACATCATACGAGGCTACGGTGTTCTCACCATGGGCAACTTTTCCATTCAGAAAGTTGCTTATGTAGAAAGCCTTAAACATAATCTCATCAGTGTTGGCCAACTATGTAAAGCAGGCCATCGAGTGGAATTTGATGATCAATTCTGTTACATAATGACAAGTGACAGAAGCACTTGCTTAATCAAGTCACGCTCTGAAGGCACAATGTATCCTCTGGATATCTCTCTCATCATTGGTAAACCCCAACTATGTTTTCTTTCTAAAGCTGTATCCGAAGTCAGCTGGCTATGGCACCGCAAGCTAGCTCATCTCAACTTTAGATACATCAACAATCTGGTCACTAGAGAACTTGTCCGTGGTCTCCCTATTCTCAAATTCAGTAACGATACTCTCTGTCCAGCTTGTGAATGTGGAAAACAAGTCAAAGAAAGTCACCCTCTGGTAATGGATTCGTCTATTTCAGAACCTCTGGAATTATTACACATTGATCTCTGCGGCCCTTCAACTGTAGCCAGTCTCCACCACAAGAAATACATACTTGTCGTTGTTGATGACTTCACTGGCTTCACATGGGTCTTCTTTCTCAGACTCAAATCCGAAACACCGCAGATTCTCATAAACTTCATCAAAGAAATAGAACTTCGGATCAAGCTTCCCGTCAGAAACCGATTTCACTAATCATCTTCTCAACGGTTTCTTGGTTTCCAAGGGTATCTCTCACAATTTCTCATCACCCTACACTCCACAACAAAATGGTGTCGTCGAACGAAGAAACCGCACTTTAGTAGAAGCAGCCAGATCCATGCTTAACTTCGCCCACCTTCCTCTCTACTTCTGGGCTGAAGTTGTAACAACTGCATGTTTTGTCCAAAACCAAAGCATTGTGTGCAAACGTCTCAACAAAACACCATACGAAGGTCTTAACAACCACAAGCCGAAGGTCTTAACAAAACATCATATTTTTGGGTGTAGATGCTTCGTGATCAATACGGAGATTAGCTTAATAAATTTGCACCTAAGTCTGATGAAGGCATCTTCCTTGGTTATTCCACTAACAAGGTTGCTTATTGAGTGCTTATCAGGCGTACAAGGCTGATCATTGAAAGCTTCGATGTGAAATTCAATGATTCTCACATCCGCGATGGCCCTTCATCCACTGAAACCACCGCAATCATGGAATGTGACATTCCTGCCTCTTCTGGTCCTTTAAACCTAGTAGAAGTCAATTATGATGACCTCTTTGAACCTGTTGAAACAACAAAACTATCCGAAGTTCTTGTGTCTCCAGCATCCCAAAAACAACATGTTGACATTTTTGGACCATCTCCATCTGAAGCAGTATCTCTCAATACTTCCACCTCTCCGGTTGAGGGGGAAAGCTCTACTCCAGATCTAGCCGCAACCATCAAGGTTCCAGTACTTGATGTTGTTCAAATTCCTGCCCGCAGAGAAGCATTACCATCAAACGTATCTTCGAATTCGGATGATGAACTCATAGAGAATATTGATACTCGAACCGATCCAAGAATTTTCACTCTCCCATCTGTAGTCCAGGGGGAACCCTCTTAGGTTCCAGATAGACTCCCTTCAACAATCCAGGGGGAACCTATCAAACAAAATATCTCTTTCACTCCAACAAGTCAGGATGACTCAGCAGGCTGTTCACAAATCCAGGGGGAACTTCCTTCCCCATCCGAAGCAACCTCTGATATCTCTGATATTGACAGAATTCCTTCAACCGCAGCTGCTAATCATCTGATGCCTCGCCTACACATATGGACGAAGGATCACCCACCAGGCCAAATTATTGGCAATCCATCCACAGGTATCCAAACTCGATCTGCCAAAGATTTATCTGATCATTGTCACTATGTAGCGTTTATGTCCACAGTCGAGCCTCGATCTATCAAAGAATCCTTATTTGAACCAGATTGGATTTCTACAATGCAAGAAGAACTGGAAGAATTTGATAGAAACAAAGTATGACAACTTGTTCCCATTCCACAAGGTCATACTATTGTTGGTACAAGATGGGTTTTCAAGAACAAGCTAGATGAATCTGGTGCGGTTATCAGAAATAAGGCAAGGCTAGTTGCTAAAGGTTATAGTCAACTGGAAGGTGTTGACTATGATGAGACATACGCTCCGGTAGCTAGAATGGAAGCAATCAGAATCTTCTTAGCATATGCCTCTCACAAAAACATCAAGGTACACCAAATGGACGTCAAAAGTGCTTTTCTCAATGGGGAATTAAAAGAAGAGGTTTATCTTCAACAACCTCTCGGATTTGAAACTATCGAGTTCCCTGATCACTGTTACAAGCTTCAAAAAGCTGTCTACGGTCTGAAACAAGCCCCTAGAGCTTGGTATGAAACTCTTTCTAAATTCTTAGTCTCTTCAGGATACAAAAGAGGAGTGATTGATCCCACACTATTTAGAAAAGCAAACGGGTCTCACCTTATGCTTGTACAAATATATGTGGATGATATCATCTTCGGGTCATCTGATCAAGGAATGGTGGATGAATTTGATAAGCTCATGACAAACAAATTTTAAATGAGCATGAATAGAGAGATTAACTTCTTTCTAGGTCTACAAGTCAAACAAATTCAGCAAAGAATATTCCTTTATCAAGAGAAATACACTACTGAACTTCTGAAGAAATACTCTATGGACAATTGCTCTTCTGCTAAGTTCCCTATGGCCTTCGGATATAAGATCTCTGCTGATCCCTCTGGTGAATCTGTGGATCACAAGACTTATAGAGGTATCATTGGTTCGCTAATGTATCTCACCGCAAGCAGACCGGTGTGTGCGCAAGGTACCAGGCTGACCCAAAAGTGTCACACATGACCACAGCCAAACAAATTCTTCGGTACCTAGAAGGAAGCAAATCTCTGGGTCTATGGTACCCCGCAGGCTATGACTTCAGTCTTCAAGCATTTACTGATGCGGATCATGACGGATGCAAACTTGATTGAAAAAGTACATCTGGTGGATGCCAATTTTTAGGAGGAAGACTTGTCAGCTGGTCCTCTAGAAAACAAAGTTGTGTTTCATTATCTACCGCAGAAGCAAAATATGTGGCCCCAGCTAACTGCTGTTCCTAGTGTTGTAAAAATCGGTCTAGGCAGCCGATTACTCGGGGATTAATCGTTAGGCGGTCTGTCACACCCCCAAAACAGAATGGTGGAAACATTCGGGGGTGGATGAGTTCACGTAGTATCATAACAATTGAATATTGTAAAGAAAGTAACACAACCATCATATATATAATAAAAATGTACATTGTTGTGTTATACATATTTCCAAAAGAATATTACAATATGATGATGTAAAATGTTTAATAATAAACGCCTTTAGCGTCCCTTCTTCAAAAGTTGGTAGTTACCTGTATTACTCATTCCCTGAGAAATACAAGTGGTTTCAAAAAAGTGTCAACAATAAAGTTGGTGAGTTCATAAGTGTTTTGTACTGAAAATTATGTCTTTTTGGAAGAAAATCGATGAACGTGGTTTTCAGAAAATCCAATATTTTCCACATATAGTTGAAAAGTTCCTAAGGTTGAAGGGCGTTAGTATCTTTCGTATTTAAATGATAAAGATAAGTTTTGTACTCAAAATAATGTAAATACTGAATGCATGTATAAATCTCATAAATCAAGCTTGTTTTCATAATTTCGTGTGAGTCTTATAACCATACTATTGACACAGACTGCCTGTAACAACATTCTTCAGATGTTGTAGTGCTATGACATTTGTCACCACAGACTGCCGGTCTAACTGTAGCTAACAGTTTAGGTGTGGGGTTGTCAATCCCATATAAATCTATACACAAGTATCACGCTCTCCCTCCAAGAGATTATGGCTTATAATACAGGACTTGAAATGCATACATAAGAGTACGTTGAAGTTTGAATATCTCACATTACTTAGTATAAATAGATTTACGATAAGAAAGTCTTTATTTCACTTTAGATGAAAGTATTTCGTTTTTCATGATGTATACGTAAGGATGTATGAATAACTCGCAAACTATACCCATTATAGTTTTTCAGAAAGTATGTTCCATTTGGTGAAAATAACTTGGTGATATACTAAATTTTATACGTAAAGATAGTTGTTGCATTTAAGTGTATATAAAACGATACTTTTTCTTGTATTATACTTGTATTCCCCCCATAAAAGATGAAAAGACTTGAAAAGTAGGGGTATGAACTCACTTGTTCGGTTTGAAGAGAGTGGGACTAGAGTCGAGCAGAACTTCAACCGCGGAAAGCTGCGTCTTCGAGCTTCTCGGGGATCTCGGTAGTGTAGAACCTTCGTCGTGGGCTCGGGTGCGGAAATCGAGGGTGTCGGGACGGCCTCTCGTGCTTGCAAGTGTGTGAGAGTAAGTGTGAGTTTGAGAAATGTGTGCTAAAATACGGAGTTTATGCCTTCTATTTATAGGGCTGAAAATGCGAGTACGCTGGGCGTACTACCGGAGTACGCTGGGCGTACGCGTTACGCTGGGCGTACTTCGGTTACGCTGAGCGTAACTTTGCGTCATGGCTTACGACTCGAGTCTAGCTAGGCATAGAGCTTGCAGCCGATGGGACTCGACCCTGCACCTGAGTACGCTGGGCATACTCCTGAATTACGTTAGGCGTAATTCGGGCTTCCATCTTCTAAATTCCGTAACTTTCGCGTACGGGCTCCGTTTTTCGCGTTCTTTATATCCACGCGTAGGTGAGATTATTCTCTACAACTTTTATTTAGACTCCGTCGACTAGTTTTGATTTATTTTTAATGTTATGTTTTTAATAGTCCGGGACTGCTAAAGTCCGTTAAAAATTCATAATTTCTTTATCCGACGTCGGTTTTCGTTTGTCTTTTTATCATCTTAATCCTATTGTGGAGACCTTCAACCCTCATTTAGGTTGCGTTAGCTAAATATCGTCCGATCTTCAATTAGAGTTTTTAGCTCTCTACTACTGTTACGAAACTTAGAAAATTCGTAACTTCTTCATACGAGGTCCAATTTGGGCGAACTTTTATGTACGTTTATAGATTAACGAACTCTACAACTTTTGTTTAGATACTTAAGGCTAAAATGCATTTTATTGGAATTTCACTTTTTACGTTAAATAGTGTTTTACCGGGTGTGTCGTAAATATTTGAGTGGTTATAGTTTCTTCAATATAACCCGGTTTCGAATGTTCTTTATGTTTTTGGAAACCTTGGCACGATATCTAACATTTGATGCATCCTAATTTAGATATTTGAACACTTTATTTTCGAGGTTAATTTCGTTGATTCCAAATAGTTTTCGTCGTATTTGACTTTTGAGTGTTACATTGCTTTTGGAAAAATATAGGGTTGTCACACGGTCTTCAACCGAATAGGATTAAGGCTAATCGGTTTTGGTCAAAGGGTGTCAAAGTCGGAGCTAGATGGTTCTAATCGGTCCTACGCGGTTCCTAATCGGTCCTAGGCGGCCTAATTGGCTAAATTTTCAAATTTTCAAAATTTTAAATATTAAACCAAAATTTTCAAAATTTCAAAAGTTCATAGTATTTCAATGTTCAACTAATATATAAAAAAATTTAAACAAATTTAAATCTTTTCCCCAAAATTCTCATAATTTCTATGTTTTCAAATATACAAATACCCAAATTTACTTTTTTTCTTAAGATAAATTAAAATTTGAATAACATTTTTTATTAATTGGATGACAAATTGTTGTGTTTGTTAAACTTATTATTAAACTTTTTACTTATTTATTTATATTCTTACGAATGAAGTTAGATTTATAAATTTTTGAATAATTTTCTTAATAATTAATGGTCCCCGATTAATCCCCGCCTTTACATTAAATGCAAACCCTTTTTGGAAATCTCCCAAAATCTTTTTCAACCCGTTTTAATATATGTGGCTGAGATTCAATCCAAAATTCATCGACTCCCTTCAAAAAACCCAATCGACGTTTTACCGTCTTCTACCATTTATCTAGGGATAAACCTTTTTTTATCCCTTTATAAACTCATCTTCTTCACTAAATTCAATTTTCGCTTTCTGAATATCGATCATTCCCTCTCAAAACAATCACGAATTATGTGTTCTACTTCTTCTTCAAACACTTTCCAACTTCAACAATGGTGAAATCAGGAGTTTCAAAGAAGCAATCCAAGGCTTCTGGTTCAGTTAATCCCACAGGCTCAAACTCTCCTTCAATCGCATCAAGCAATTTCCGAGCAATATTTGAAGATCATCCCTCCTACAATGCCCCAACCAAGCTTATGATCAAATACCTCAAGAACTACATTCTGTTTGGTCCATTCGATGCATTTACAGACGTTGTTCCAGTCTCCACTCTATTCAAATGTGCGTTTTCTGCATATCGCCCACTAGAAAACCCCCAAGATGTGCATCTCAACCTCATGAACGATTCTTTGGTCATCTTAACCAAAGAAAAGTTCTCATTAACCTTCTGTTTCATCCATCCATCAAGTTATTTTCACCATCAATGGCTGACATCACATCCACACTCTACCAGATGGGTTATCAGAAATCAATCTGAGGGATTTGTGAATTCAAAAAGAACCAATAGCCTGTGGTATGGCAGCATGTATGCAACTTTGTGATCTGCTGCCTATCCGGCAGAACTGGAGGCATCGATAACACGGGACTCAAGCTCTTGGAATTGGTATGGAGCATCTTCACCGGACACGATGTCAACTATGGGAAAATCCTTTAGGATGATTTCATTCAATATATTCCCAAGGAGCACCCGAAGGAGAACCCAACCGAGCTCACATTTGCACGGTTCTGGTCGCTATGCATCTCAGACTTGCATGCGGATGCTGGCATCGACATGAGCAGTGACATCAACTTCTTTGTCACTAAAGATCTTAAAAGATACAACCCTTCCTCCAATCAAACTGTATTTGGGCCAATCCGCAGACTCCCCACTCAGATTCTTACTTCTCTTGGTCTTGAGACTGCTGATGTCTCAGACCACATTCAGGCTACGGAGGGTATTGCCCCAGACCCTTCTACCCCGCCTCTTCCATCTGCAGCCGTTAACCCTGAGGGTACCGCAGTCCCCTCTGCCACTACATTATCTAACCTTTCTCAAAGAAGAAAGCAGTTAGTATCCAAGAAGAAACAACGAACACCTAAGAAGGATGCTCCCAAACCAACCGCACCCACCAAGAAACGCAAAACCAAACCAACCACTATATCAAGCAGTGATTCAGAAGAGGACAGGCAACCGATATCGGTCCTCAAGAAAAGAAAAACCACCACTACCTCTAGCCATATGCGTGACACTCAAGCTTCTTAGAGACATTCTACATCAAAGAGGTATGTAATTCTAACTTGATATATTCATATGAATCAATGTTATTATTCTAGTTAGGATGAATACCTTGGAAAGTTTATATTTGCATGTATATTAGAGAAAACATAGATCCAAGGTTTTTAGGGTTGCATGTACACTTACGAGTGTTCAAATGCTCAAAACCCAACAGTGGTATCAGAGCCTAGGCTTGCTTTCTCGTATACTTGATGCAAATAAATTTGTCGAAGCCAAGAATCTGTCAGGCCCTAAAACTCGACGAGTTCAGTTATTAGAGCATGAACTCGACGAGTTTGGCCTCCAGACAGCATATTTTTGGGTTTCTTGGCTGGAATTGGACTAGGAACAATACCCTAAGTCGTTTTTGACCTTATAAACTTGTTTTTGATGTGGTAATGTTCATGCTAATCCAATTTCAAAGATAATTGTCAGTAGATTCGTGTTTTGTATTAGGTTAAGGTTTAGACTAATTACATGAAAAAATTTGATTTGAATTATCTTGTTCTTATGAGTTGCTTAGATTAATAGAAAAGTTATGGGAAATTGTTGTTTTGAATCCAAATTAATCTAATAGTTGATTCTAAAATGTGTTTTTGTAACTTGTCCTCAAGTTATATGAAAAGTCACATTTAAAATTCATAAACTCATAAATATTTCCATAGGTTATGAATAAAGAAAAGTCACATTCTTTTAATAGTTTAAAGTCTTCCATAACTTGTCCTAAAGTTATGGAACTTGAAGAGTTTTTGGATTAAAACCACTTTAAACACATAAGTTATGGAAATTGAATAGTTTTGAATAGTTTCAAAACTTGCCCTCAAGTTTTGGAATTTGAAAAGTTTTCACTTATGAATACTTTAATTCCATGTTAGCCCTTAGAATTTTAAAAGTTAAAATTCAACCCTTACACTTTATAATATTATAAGTTAATAATACATATATATATATATATATATATATATATATATGTATAAGAGTAAAGTCAGTCTTACCGTTAGTAGGCCTCATTCATGAAGCCGGTCTATAAGGGGGTATAAGGTTACTGCCTATAAAATGGCAGTTTAATGGGTGTCCACTCTCACCCACCGGTTCCTTTACCGGTAGAGGGTCGTTAGCTGAACGGGTAGGACAAGGACTAGAATTCTCCCTTCATTAAAAGTATTAATGATAAATACTAAGTAGCTAAACTCTTATTAATACCAAATCTTAGTTACTTAGGAAACTATGAATAAGGTGCTAATCCATGAAATTACACTTTGCACTTTGTTTAAGTCGTTAGTGGAGCATGTGTGGTTAACCGGCGCACTAACTGGGACTTAACAAGGTAGGCAAAGGGTAACTTAATATTTATCATAGTATCGGTGGAGCGTGTGTGGTTAACCGGCATATCGATTAAGGGGCTAATATTAAGGGTACCAAGTATATTTGCATGGTTACTTCACACCTTGTTTTGTGATCCTTGACATCCTAGTCACATAACCTGAAGGGCACACTCGAGATTGAAACATGCCATTGAACAGTTCAATGAATCTCAAAAGAATCTAGGAGTTTCAAAAACCAATTAAAACCTAATAATACATTTCGTTTATCTTCGTGGAAATTGGTGAATCGTCATTCACCTACCTTCAAATATTTTATAGCTTGGGTTACGGCATCCCTCTTCCAAGTTATAAAATAGTTTGTAGGGTCCTAGCCTTAATATTTCATATTGGGTGTTATATTAAGGACTTTTAATCAACTATCTTGAATATCTCCCAAAAGATGTCTAGTTCAAACATCTATGATCCTCCCAAATCTCTTGGAATGTCACTTCCTCTACCTCCTCCAATTATTCCCCCTATCCCACAAGTTCAAGGTCACTCATGCCCTATTGGCAAGGCAAGGTCTAGGTGTGCTCACATCTTAGAGATGAAGTCACATACTGACAAGAAGGGAGAGTAGGGTGTCAAAGTCTTGAGAAAGTTGGATGCACAATCGCTTTCTAAGTCACATAATAAGTTCCTTTAGGACTCCTATGCAACAGACTATGAAATGAACCTTAATGATCTTATCTATTTGCTTGGTGCTGCTGAATCAGCAGCACTGGGAGAGCAAATTTGATTAGTAGATCAACTTCCCAAACTACCATGGACATTGACAATGGTAACATCTAGAAAAACATTCTCTTCCCAAGGAAAGGGATTGACCATAGTTAACTAGGTTGACCAAATGGTAAAGAGAAAAACTAAATCTATGATAGTCCCATGCACCATTACCAAATGGTCCATATGTTAAATTGCCAAAGGAAGGGGCACTGATTGCGAAGCTGCCAAATTTTTACCTAAGGATGTTAAAGTCAATAAGTTTGACTCTACTTCAGGTAAAGACCACTATCTAACTCTATTAAGTTTCTATTCTGAGATTCTTGATACATGATGTGACTGGGTCACATGTTGATGTTTTAAGAATCAAAGAAAAGTGAAGAAACTTAAAGAAAGAATATGTTGAATCTGATCACATAGATGGATTTCTATCGCATAGTTTGAAGATCGGATCCTTGAGCTACTTCTTAGGAGTTATGATATATTGCTTAGGAATAGATAACAACAAAGTATTCATGTGCTTTGCACTATAAGGATAGTTTTTCCGCAATGTTTTTAAAATAAAAGGAAAATTTTTGATTTTATTTATTTTAAAGTATCCTTATAGTGGCATTTGTGAAAAAAAAAACTTTGTTGCTTATATGATTCCAATGATAGCAATATTGGAAATATGAATTTGATTCTTTAATTTGTGGTAGTGTCTAAATTTACCAAATAAGGAAAGATTCTCATCACCCAACTTTCAGTTAGATAGAAACTTGGAATCATGCAAGTTGTATGATGAATGAGAATTTTCATCTTTGGAAAATTAAGACTAATTCCTTGTTCACATGTTTAAGTGAGTCAAGTAAAGGACTAAGGGATCGAGTACACATTCTTGTGCACTGGTCAAGTCCACCACAAAAGATCGATAAGACTATTCGTCATAATTTACTAAAGCTCAGTAAATATGGTTATACGTACAAGCTTAAGTGTAAATCTGAGACATTGGAAAAGGTTCCAATGTATGGCAGAGCGAATAAGAAGAATCAAATTAGGAAGAAGGATAAAAGTTTCTCAAATCTGAAAAGATGGGAGAGTACTTTAGTATCATTATATATGATCATCTTAAAGATTAAGAGACCTTGCCACAATTCATCCTCTAAGTGCATTCTGATAGCTAAGAAGAGGAGTTATGAAATGTTGAAGTGGTTAAATCAAGAAGATGATTCATACTTCGTCCCAAAAACAATTCTTAGAGTTATACTCCAAGATTGTAACTTGAGTGACACATCTTAAAGTAGGTTTATTAACACTAGTTAAATGTAAGAGTAAAAGTTTTCTACTCTTGTACATTTGAAATTGGTAAGTTGTGATGTTTTGGACAAAACAAAGACCAACTAAGGCCAATTGTGTGAAGTGTTTGTCTTGATTAGAATCCGCACTATCTCTTAGATGTTTGACAAGGGAGTCTTATATGTCTAGAGGACAGTGGGAGTCTTAAAGGTCTTGAAAGTCTCGAGAACTAATCAAGAATAAAACCTGAAGTTCTTCACTAGCACACGAATTGAGGTTTATAACCTATCGTGTTGACATATTCTATGCCCATTCCAGTTAAAGCTGGCTTTGCATATGTGTTCTTAGAGTTCTTAATTGGTTGCATAACAACTTGGAAGCAATGGCAGGCCCTTGAGCTGCCAGGTGGCAAGAAATTAAGATTGAGTTCAGTCCATATGAGTTTGGATTTGTCATTATCCTTGTCTTGTGACTATGGTTTTGACAATTCACATGGATAAGAACACATACACCATTAAATCTAAGTGTCATAAGGTTTCTCTCCGATTCAAAATGATGGTGAGGAAACACTTTCACTAAGTAGATATTAGCAAGATAACAATTGTGATATTTGCATTCTCAAAGTCGTTAGTGGAGTGTGTGTGGTTAATCGGCACACTAACATGGACTTGTGAGAAGTGGAAAAGGTCTAAACAATCAAGACTATGATTACGACATCCCTTTTCATAGTTCTTAAAATTTTTTAGACACACCTGTGAGCTATCTAAGATAAGGTGTATGATATTGATAAAGTTTTATCAAAGCAATCTAGTATCAGAAATCTAAACTTTGGTAAGAATGTCAATAAAGTATTGACTTCTAGAGGTCCAACTGTTTTCTGGATACATGTCAAAGCTAGTGGGAGCATAAGTGTTATGCTAATAATCATCATTATGATAATTATGATAAGTATTGAAAGTTAGCATTGTTAATTATAGAAAAAAAAAGTTTCAATTCGTGAGGCTACAGGGGTTGAAAAATTGTTTTGCTATAATTAAGGGAGAGGAAATTATACTTCATTTCAATTATAAAAGCTTATATTGAGATTTTAATCAAGTTTAGTCAAGAATATATATGAATTTCATGTTGGAATGGCTCAACATAAGGAAATTCTATATATGGGTTCATTATTATTTGCGTTCTAAAATTCGATTATGATTATGGCATCCCTTTTCATAATCTGAATTATGAGAACTTGGCAAATAGAAATGGAAATATTATAGCGAAAGACTGGTTTAGTCTTTATGTGAGACATCATGAATCATATCCTATATACTTCGGATATACGATCGATTACATGTGCTATATTCATCCTTTCTAAAAAATTTCAAATGCCTGGGGCATTAAGAAGGGAAAAGGTCTAGAATTGGATATGACTAAAAGGATTAAGCAATTGTTGATGACAATCTAAGGTTTACCAAAGATTGGTTGCTCAGGGACAGTTGGAAGTATATTGTTAATTGTTGGAAGGACCATATTGACATATTCTAAAAAAGAGGCAACTCTTGTTCAGAAGTGATAGTCAAAAGGGGAATATGGAAATGATCCTATAGGTGGAAGTTGTTCAATAAATCTGTGTAAGATTAGGAAACTTAATGCAAGAATGATGTTTCCAAGGACTTGATCTCCTTTGGAATGCTCTGTAATGTTTGTTGTCAAGTCTTTGTGACTTTGTGCCTAATCATTACAAGAGAATCAATGCATATAAGTTTAGAATCTAACAGATTTTAGTAAATATCATGAATTTGGAACTCCTGCATTTGCCATAAGAATTCGGGACTGTGAAATTAGAATCTTTGAAATTATGGTCAATTGATTTATTGCACAAAGTAAGGATTATAGACAAACATAGAGTGCATACTTGGTGTATGGCAAAGCTATGGCTTAGAAAACATAGTGTACATGCTTGGAGCATGGGGCAACTATGGTTTTAATTCAAGTATAAAGTTGATAGTTTGAAATAGTATGGAATGAATAATATGTAATCATATGGTGATAAATAAAAGGTATTTTATTTATATTCATAAGTTCTGAGACCATATTGGATTCAATTATTCTTGTGTTTCATTTTGCATGTTTTGACTTCCAGAATAACTAGGCCGTTCTTCCTGAATGACTAAGTTATTCAAACTATCCACAGTCGGTCATATGTTGGAAGTAGATATGAATCAAGACTGTCATGAGTTGGGCTTGTAGAGGTCTAAGATGTTGGACAAGGTGGTGCTACAACACTCATGAGTGCTCATAAGTTCTGAGCATTGGATTCAACCCACGCTCATTATAATCACTTCATGGATTTTATCATGAGTGATCATGAGAGGATAATATCTTATATTCTTCAAACCTAGAGATATGAGTTGTTACTATGAGTTGGTTGTACATTGATTGCACGAAATCGCATTGGTAACTCGATGTTATAAAATGTGCCTTTGTATATGATTCAACAAGTAGTAGAACAAGCCATATCAGTCGAAGTTTATCCATTCCTTTTACCTTCGGTATAAAAGTGATATCTATGGGCCCCTCGATGATTTAATGATGATACATGTGAGTGCTTGGCCAAGCCAGGACTGATTTTGATTTGTTCAATCAGTCAGTCATCATGAATCGGAAATCAGGAAACAACAGATGGACAAAGAGAATGATTATAATCCATGTCTTAGTCCATATGATATCTAGAATGGAGGAATATATGATCACTTATCTAATGGACAAGCCATTGAAAAAGGTCAGAGATCTCCGACAAGGTCAGAGTTCGACAGAAGCTTTTGAGAGCTACGATTGCCAGTCGGTTCTTGAAGTCATACGCAATAATAGTTTTAGACTTATCCAAGTAGGAGACTGTTGGATTAATTTCTAAGTCCATAACTATAATTGGTAAGACTTAACCCGACCCGGCATGGTCCATTTGGGTTGCATGGCATCATGCATTGGATAGACTATAATGAGAGAAATAGCACTTAAGGTTGGTTAATATATTATAAGTTCTAATATATTAATAAGATTATTTAATTAGTATTGATCAAGAATTAATCTAGTATTAATTAAGTGATTAAAAGAAGTCTAATTAAATATATGGGTTGATTGTGTAATCATCCATACTTATATAGTGGGCTAATGCTCCATGGATTGTCAAGTTGCGCTAAAACCCATAAAATGCTCCATGGATGCTCCATGGTGTATTTGTACCCATGGATCATGGAAATGAAAGGCCATGACAATTAGGGTTTACATGGTGTAACCCTAACTATATAATGATCTTATTCTTAGAGAAAAATGGCTACTATATGTGAGAAAAAGGGCTAGCCGATTTCATGAAGTGTGTATGTTCTCTCAAGTTATTCCAAGTATATTTGGTGTTGTGTGAACCATTTGAGATGTCACACTTGGGGAACTAGGCACTCAAGCTTCATGGAGACATTCTACATCAAAGAGGTATGTAATTCTAACTTGATATATTCATATTAATCAATGTTATTATGCTAGTTAGGATGAATACCTTGGAAAGTTCATATTTGCATGTATATTAGAGAAAACATATATCCAAGGTATTTAGGGTTGCATGTACACTTAGGAGTGTTAGAATGCTCAAAAGTCTGCATATCAGATGGTGTGCCTTTTATCACTACTTTACCCTCACCATTTCCTAGCATTTAGGGTGAGATTTTTGGAGCATGAAAATTCTATACAATGATGAGTGGTCATTTTATGTATGAATGGACCATGTAAACATAGAGTATAGATAGTGTTTGCTTGCGGATTCTCCTTAGCCATTAGAGTTATTCTTGTAACATGTTTATTCTCTCAATATATCCATCACAGTTTACTTACATGTTTATGTTCATCTTTGTTCATACGATTATCTTCTTGAAATTATCTATCCACACCA
Source organism: Lactuca sativa (assembly GCF_002870075.4). Classification (NCBI taxonomy): domain Eukaryota; kingdom Viridiplantae; phylum Streptophyta; class Magnoliopsida; order Asterales; family Asteraceae; genus Lactuca; species Lactuca sativa. The sequence continues at coordinate 121,541,721 of NC_056628.2, forward strand.
ATCCAATCAAGAAATGGGACCATACACAAATATCAAAGCAGAATGTAGTTTAGGAAAGAGCAATTATTAAGCTTGAGTAGAGCAGGTTTAGAGATGTACAAACAAGGAGAAGCAACCCTGATCCAATTATCTAAGTGAGATGCACTAAGCCAAAAAATGAAAGAGTGCTTATTATGTATATCACATGGCATGATGATAAGGGTCAAGTTGTAGGAAAATATACTGAAGTTTTGTTTTCCCAGGAATTAGTGAAAGTTGGGTACAATGAGTAATTGTAGTTTCTAGAGTTAATCAACAAGTAGAAAGGAAAATATCTTAAGGAGCTAATACATGTACTAGGGTTAATTACATGTCCTTTCCAGTAGGTGTTGATCATATTAAACACATGTTCATTCATCAACCCAAGCATGGGTTTTTCTACATGGATGAATCACAACGCATGTGCTTCCAACGCTCTAATGATCTTGCCAAGGCACCTACTGAGCATTTAGTTCATCTATGGATTGAATGTACGTGTCACATAAAGCTCGAGCATCGTTATCATTTCTTGATCTCACTAGAGGTGAACAAAAGAAAGAAAAAACTAGAAATTTATGAATATTTTTGGGTCAAGGAAGAAGCATAAGAAGATGTTGACGAGTTGTACAGTCGTTCCTATAAAGAAGGGTTCTAGTTTTGATATCATCAGATTGGAGGAGATTGTAAGGTGAAACCTTAGAATCCGTTGAAGTAAAACCAAGTCATGTTGACTTCCATCAGGGTCAGTATCTCACGATCGCCAACGTGAAAATTTATGAATGAAGTCGCGTCAATGTGATAATGTAATATTTTGTATTTATAGAAATACGTGTAGTTAGTTAGCAGATCTGATAGGTTAGAGATACCATATACTCTTTATATTTACATAGGTTAGGTGAAATCCCTAAATTATATGGATTCTCACAAATTTTCTTTACTATAAAACTATGTATTTGGGCTCATTTCATTTGTTGATTCACGAACCCTAATTTTGTTCTTGTCTTGTTTGTGAGAATTTTTTTACTGAAAACCTTTGTGATAAATTACTGTTCTTTATCTTTTTTTAATCGATCTTGATCAGTGGTCATAGAACAACTGATATACATATCCAGTTGTTGATATGCATATACTTTAACTTTTGACAGAGCTTAAATGAAAGAAAATAAATATTTTCTTATTTAATAGATACCAAAGCTCAGAGCAGATGAGTATAATTTAGTCGTTTTTTGTTAAAAAAAACATTGTGTTTCATAATTATGATATCTCACTAATGCCAACAATTATAGGAACTAAGATAAGACGTATAATAAATGCATACACACATAACAACATAACACAAGACATACACATATCACATACGACACATACATACATCAACACATACACATATAGGTTTACTAAATATTTAAAAAATGAAAGCAAAGAATAAAAGTTTAAAAAATGTTTATATAACTATTTATGAGCTGAACAATCTTTGGTAAAAAAAATGGTTTTCATGGGCATTTTATCAAACACCCAGAGTTCAATATGAAGAAAGAAAAAGAAACACCATAACCGACACATCTAAAATTAACAATATAAAATCAAACATAAACATCTCGAAGAATCATTTTATCACTATAAAAAACTCAAAAACTATTTAATTAGGAATATATTAAATCTTAAAAGGTGACAACCCGAAAATTTAAAATGAAGAAGAGTACTCACCACTTATAGATACACGTTAGGATTTAAAAATTTCAACTACACAAATATGACCTCTATGATGCATAGTGGAATCAAGAAACAAAAACACTAGGGTTAAGAGGGATGGTTGTGGAATTACATAATACAAATAGAGATATTGAAAAACAAACTTAAAACTATCAGCTGGATGATTTCTTGAGATTATGCTAATCACTTCCTGGTTTCTAGGCTTATAGTTAGAAAGTTTATATTCTTTCAGCTTGTATGATTGTGGTCTAATATGTTCCTAGCTAAGGGCATAATTGGAAATTTGATAGAAAAGAAATGAGCAGGAAAAAAGCAAGAGGACACATTTAAATGCCTAGGGGCTTATAATAGCTAAAGGGCAATTTCAGAAATTCATTTTGAAGCATCGAACTGAGGATATGCCTTGGGGCATAATCTATTCTATTTTATTAGACGAGTAGATTAGCAAAGCTTATATTATTATAATGATAAATCAACATGTATTTTTTTTATATTGTTGACTGAATACACAAGTTAGATGGCATACAAACGCTTGACTATAAGGATGTCAAAAAGTTCTGTGAGACCTCGTTCCTGTGGGGATCCCGTCCCATTTGAGGATATTTATTAGAAAAACAGGGCAGAGACGGGTGCGGGGACAATGTTAACCCCTGTATTAATTTCGTGGAGGGAGGGGGGGGGGGGGGGGGGGAAATCTGATGCCGAAACCCCCATGGAGACCCCATTAATAAATTATACATATATTAATTATATAAATATAATATAAAATAACATGATTTGAGCTTCTAAAATTCAAATAAAAACTTATGTTTTTAAGTTGTTAGTATAATGTTTTTAAGATGTTATAACTTTTTTATTTTTGACATGTAAAATTATGCTATAAATAATTATTTGTTACTTACAAAATAGCTTCTTTAGCCCAAACAACTTCTTTTAGCCTAAAAAACAACCCAAAATCAATCGAAGTGGAACGGGGGCGGGGGCGGGGTAATAAGGGGAATTCGGGGGTGTGGGTAGGAAGCTTGAACATTTCAGGGGCGGAGGCAGGGATGAGGAAACGGGAAAATTTTGGACGCGAGGGCGGGGATGCACTCCCCGTTCCCTTTGCCCCCGTTGACATCCCTTCCCGACTCTCGAACCTCTCTTTGTTAACTAAAATCAGATACCATTCCAACTATTTTTGTTAACTAAAATCAGATACCATTCAAACTATGTATTTTATGATTGATAAAAGAAAAACAATTCAAATATAAACATTTGCTACGTCGATTGAATTAATATCAAAATATGCGATCATATATTAACAAAAGTAATGGGTGGCATTGTTTTTTTAAGTTTGAAGCTTCCATTGTTGACAAGCAACATCGGTCAACCACAAGATTAGTTTCGACTTCAAACACTATATTTTAATAAATATGTAGGCTTCGAAACCAATAAAGACAAAGTCTAGTGGCTTATTTTGCTTCATTGTTTTGGTTTTCATTTACTCTATGTCAAATAATTATAAAGTATTAATTTACATTAAACTTTATTCTTATGTTGACAATTACAAGAAATTTTATACTAAAAATGTATAGCTTTGGAACTCGCTTATTAACACATCGAAGAGTTTTAAAATCCCAAATACTTTCCAATATTCCACTATAAAGCCAAAGCCATCTAATTTCCTTTGACTATATATGTTGAAAATATCGAAATGATTCCACACGTTATATATATATATATATATATATATATATATATATATATATATATATATATATATATATATATATATATATATATATATATATATATATATATATATATATATATATATATATATATATATATATATATATATATATATATATATATATATATATATATATATATATAGGGTTAGGTTAATTTGAGACCACCTATATTTTGTTTTTTTTATTTTTTTTTATTTTTTTAGTTAATTCAAGTTCCGAAAATAATATTTAAAAAAAGAATTTTTTGATTTTTCCATTTATTTTGCATTTTAAAATTATTTTTAGAATATATACAGTGTAATATTCTATTTAGAATATTTCACGTATTTTTCAAAAAAATAGATTTTTTTTTATTTTTTTTTATTTTTTTTAGTTAATTCAAGTTTCGAAAATAATATTTAAAAAAAGAATTTTTTGATTTTTCCATTTATTTTGCATTTTAAAATTATTTTTAGAATATGTACAGTGTAATATTCTATTTAGAATATTTCACGTATTTTTAAAAAAAAAATAGATTTTTTTTTATTTTTTTTATCTAACATATACACATGAAACATCTTCACTTCTCGAAAAACCAAATTTTTGACTTTCTCATCAAAAAAAAGATTTCAGCTGCGAGATGCTTGTTTCAATCAATAAATGGATTTTTCAAGCTTGCACACTCTATCAGGGTAATATGCATTGACAAAACCCTCTGGCTGACTCATGTAAACATCCTTAGCCAACTTTCCATTAAGGAAAGCAGTTTTGACATCCATTTTCCATATTTCATAATCATGAAATGCAGCAATGGCTAGCATAACCCTAATAGACTTAATCTTCGCTATCGGTGAGAAGGTTTCATCATATTCAACTCCCTAAGTATGAGTGAAGCCCTTTGCAACCAGTCGCACCTTATAAGTGTTCACTTTCCCATCCATGTCGGTCTTCTTGTTGAAAATCCATTTGCACCTTACCGTCTTACGACCTGGCACATTGTCAACCAAGTTCCAAACTTAGTTGTCATACATGGACTGAATCTCGTTGTCATAGCCTCTTTCCATTTAGCAGACTCAGGGCCTGCCATGGCTTCCCTATAGCTGTTAGGTTCATCTACATTTACTAGTGTACTATCACTGATAAATGTATCACTTTCCGCGGTAATATGGAAACCATAGTAATGCTCAGGTGGATTCCTAACTCTAGTGGATCGCCTCAGAGGTACAGACTCGTTAGTTGGTTCAACAGGAGTTTCCTCCTAAGGTTGATTGCTAGGGTTTGAGGTTCCTTCACCACTTGACTCTTGAAGCTCTTCAAGGTGAATTTGCCTCCCACTGTTTCCTTGGCTTATAAATTCTCTATCTCGAAAGACCCCTCTACTTGCCACAAAGATCACATTCTCAATGGGTCTATAGAAGAGGTAACAAAAAGTTTTATGTGGGTACCCGATGAAAATGTTGGGTTTTGAGCATTCTAACACTCCTATGGTGTACACGCAACCCTATAAACCTTGAATCTATGTTTTCTCTATTATACATGCAAATAAGAACTTTCCAAGGCTTTAATCCTAACTAGCATACTATGAGGTAACTATACCACAAAGACTAGTTAGATGACATACCTTTTGGTGTAGCTTGATGTCTTCAAGCTTTAAGAGCTTAGCCCCAATAGTGTTGAAGCCTCAAATAGAATCACAAATCACCAAAACACCTTGGAAGACTTTAGAGAATATAGATACTTAGTTCTATCTAGTGAAATTGGCTAGCCCTCTTAGTGTACCCACACTAGTGCCCATTTCACCAACCAAGGACATCTTTATATAGGGTGGAGGATTAGGGTTAAACCCTAATACCCATGACCTTTCATTTCCTAGGATCCATGGGTTAAAGCTCCATGGACTATCCATGAAGACTTAGCCCAACCTAAATGAACTTGGCCCACTACACATATATATCTAAGAGTCCATATTTAATTAGTTCATTTTGATCACTTAATTAACTATAAATTAATTCTTGATCAATACTAATTAAATAATATGATTATATTAATATATTAGAACTTATAATATATTAATATAAATCATAAATATACTATTCTCAAAATACTATCCATATAAATTGTGTCGGTGAAGTGCAACCCAAATGGACCATGTCGGGTCGGGTCAAGTACATACCAAATATAGTTATGGACTTAGACATTAATCCAACAGTCTCCCACTTGGATAAGTCTAAAACTATTATTGAGTATGACTTCAAAACCTAACTGGCAATCGTAGCTCTTAAAGCCGCTGTCGAACTCTGATCTTGTCAACGAACTTGTCCATTAGATAAGGGATCATATATTCCTCCATTCTAGATATCATATGGACTGAGACATGGATTATAATCATTCTCTCTATCCATTTGTTGTTTCCCGATTTCCGATTCATGATGACTGACTGATTGAACAAATCAAATCAGTCCTGGCTTGGCCAAGCACTCACATGTATCATCATTAAATCATCGAGGGGCCCACAGATATCGCTTTTATCCCGAAGGTAAAAGGAATGGATAAACTTCGACTCATATGGCTTGTTCTACTACTTGTTGAATCATACACAAAGGCACGTTTTATAACACCGAGTTACCGAATGCGTTTTCGTGCAATCAATGTACAACCAACTCATAGTAACAACTCATATCTCTAGGTTTGAAGAATATAAGATATTATCGTCTCATGATCACTCGTGATAAAATCCATGAAGTGATTCCAATGAGCGCGGGTTGAATCCAATACTCGGAACTTATGAGCACTCATGAGTGTTGTAGCCCTTTGTCCAACATCTTAGACCTCTACAAGCCAACCCATGACAGTCTTCATTCATATCTACTTCCAACATATGACCGATTGTGGATGGTTTGGATAACTTAGTCATTCCAGAAGAATAAACTAGTTTATTCTGGAAGTCAAAACATGCAAAGTGAAACACAAGAATAAATGAATCAAATATGGTATCAAACCCTATGAATATAAATAAACACTTTTATTTATCACCATACTGATTACTCATTATTCATTGTTTCGGTTTTATCAACTTTATCCTTGAATTTAAAACAATAGTTGTCCCATGCTCCAAGCATGTACACTATGTTTTCTAAACACTAGTCATGCCATACACAAAGTATGCATACTATGTTTGTCTATGATCTTTACTTTGTGAAATAGATCAATTGAGCATAACTCCAATGATCATCTTTTCACAGTCCCAAACCCTTACTGCAAATGCAAGAATTCCAAATTCATGCCATTTTCTGAAATCTGTTAGATTCTAAACTTATATGCATTGATCCTCTTGTAATGATTATGCACAAATTCAACCAGACTTGGCAACAATCATTACAGAGTATTCCAACAGAGATCAACTCCTTGGAAACATCCTTCTTGCATTAAGTTTCCTAAATTTACAGATTGAATACTTTCTAACTTTGAACCATTTCCATATTCCGTTTTGACTATCACTTCCGAACAAGAGTTGCCTCTTTTCAGACTATGTCAATATGGTCCTTCCAAAGTCAACACTATACTTCCAACTGTCCTTGAGCAACCAATCCTTGGTAAAGCTTAGATTGTCCTCAACAATTGCTTAATCATTTTAGTCATATCCAATTCTAGACATTTTCCCTTCTTAATGCCCCAGGCATTTGGAAAATTTTAGAAAGGATGAATATAGCACATGTAATCGATCCTATATATGAAGCATATGGGACACGATTCATGATGTCTCACATAAAGACTAAACCAGTCTTTTGCTATAATATTTCCATTTCTATTTGCCAAGTTCTCATAATTCACATTATGAAAAGGGATGCCGTAATCATAATTGAATTTTAGAACGTAAATAATGAACCCATATATAGAATTATGTTGAGCCATTCCAACATGAAATTCATATATATTCTTGACTAAATATGATTAAGACCTCAAGCTAAGCTTTTAGATTTGAGATGAAGTATAATATCCTCTCCCTTAATTATAGCAAAAAAACTTTTTTCCCAATTGAGACCTTTTGTTTTTCTATAATTAACCTTGCTAACTTGCAACCTTTATCATAATTATCATGCTCCCACTAACATGATGATTAATAGCATAACACTTATGCTCCCACTAGCTTTGACATGTACCCAGAAATCAACTGGACTTCTAGAAATCAATACTTTATTGACTTTCTTACCAAAGTTCAGATTTCTGATACTAGATTGCCTTAATCATAGTCTAAATTGTTTAGACCTTTTGCCATTTCTCATAAGTCAATGTTAGTGTGCCGGTTAACCACACACGCTCCACTAACAACTTTGAGAACTGCAAAAGTCACAATTGCTATCTACTTAAAATCTACTTAGTGAAAGAGTTTCCTTACCATCATTTTCATGAATCGAAGAGAAACCTTATGACACTTAGATTTTATGGTGTAAGCGTTCCTATCCATGTGAATTTGTCAAAACCATAACCACATGACTAGGTTAGTGACAAATCCTAACTCATATGGATTGAACTTGTGCGATCTTAACTTCTTGCCACCTGGCAGCTCAAGGGCCTGCCATTGCTTCCAAGTAGTTATCCAAACAATTGAGAACATGTAGAACTCAAATGTATAGCCAATTTAACTGGAATGGGCACAGAAATGTCAACACGTTAGGTTATAAACCTCCAGTTGTGTGCTAGTGATGAAATATAGGTTTTTGTTCTTGATTACTTCTTGAAACCCTTTCAGGATCTTTTAGACTCCCACTGTCTCCTTGACCTATAAGACTTTCTTGCCAAATATTCAAGAGATAGTGTGTGGATTCTAATCAAGACAGACACTTAACACAATTAGCCTTAGTTGATCTTTGTTTTATCCAAAACATCACAACTTACCAATTTCAAATGTACAAGAGTAGGAAACTTTTACTCTTACATTTGACAAGTGTTTTAAACCTTCTTTAATACATGTCACTTAAGTTACAATCTTAGAGTATAACTCTATGAACTGTTTTCGAATGAAGTATGAATCATCTTCTTGATTTAACCACTTCAACAATTCATAACTCCTCTTCTTAACTCTCGGAATGTACTTAGATGATGAATTGTGATAAGGTCTCAAAATCATTAAGATGATCTTAAAACATGATACTAAAAGGACTCTCCCATATTTTTAGATTTGAGAAACTTTTATCCTTTTGCCTAATTTTATTATTGTTATTCGTTCTGTCATACATTGAAATTTTTTCCAATGCTTCAGAATTATACTTAAGCTTGTAAGTATAATCATATTTACTAAACCTTAGTAAATCATGACGAATAGTCTTATCCATCTTTTGTGGTAGACTTTGACAAGTGCACAAGAAAGTATACTTGATCCCTTAGTCCTTCTCTTGACTCACACATCCATGTGAACAAGTAGTTAGTCTTAATTTTCCAATGCTCGAAAGTTCTCATTCGTCATACTATACAACTTGCATGATTCCAAGTTTCTATCCAACTGAAACTTGGGTGATGAGAATATTTCCTTATTTGGTAAATTTAGACACTACCACAAATGAAAGACTCAAATTCATATTTCCAATATTGCTATCAATGGAATCATATAAACAACATCTTTTTTTTTCCAAATGCCATTGTAAGGATATTTTTTTAAAATAAATAAAATTAAAAACTTTTCTATTATTTTAAAACTTTGTGGAAAAACTAATCCTTACAATGCAGATGTATATAAAAACTTGTTGTCATCTATTCCTAAGCAATCTATCATAACTCTTAAGCACGTGCTCAAAATTCTGATCACCGACCCATGCGATCGAAATTCATCTTCGCTATCAGAATCAGGATATACTTCCTTTAAGTTTCTTTACTTTTCTTTGATTCTTAAAACATCAACATGTGACCCAGCCACATCATGTAATAAGAATCTCCAAGTAGGAACTTAATAGAGTTAGACCATGGACTTTACCTGAAATAAAGTCAAGCTTATTGACTTTATCATCCTTAGGTAAGTTTGGCAGCTTCATAACCAAAGCCCCTTCCTTTGGCAATAGAAATATATGGATCCTTAGGTAATAGTACATGGGACTATCTCAGGCTTAGCCTTTCTCTTTACCATTTGGTCAACCAAGTTGACTATGGCCAATCCCTTTCCATTGGGAAGAGAATGCATTTCTGGATTTCCTGTGTCACTATTGTCCCTATCCATAAAGTTTTGGGAAGTTGATCTCCTAATCAAATTTGCTTTACCAGTACACTAAATCATTTCTGATTTAGCAGAACCAAGCAAATAGATAGGATCATTAAGGGTCTTGTCATAGTCTATCTCATAGGAGTCCCAAAGGAACCCACTATGTGACTTAGAAAGTGATTGAACCACTAACTTTCTCAAGACTTTGACACCCAACTCTCCCGGCTTGTTAATATGTGACTTCATCTCCAAGATGTGTTCACACCTAGACCTTGCCTTGCCAATAGGGCTTGAGTGACCTTGAACTTGTGGGTTAGGGAGAATAATTGGAGGAGGTGGAGGAAGTGAAGTTCCAAGATATTTGGGAAGAGCATAGATGTCTGAACTAGACATCTTTTTGGAGATATTCAAGATAGTTGATTTAAAGTCCTTCATATAACACCCAATATGAAATATTAAGGCTAGGACCTAACAAACTATTTTATAACTTGGAAGAGGGATGTCGTAATCCAAGCTATAGAATATTTGATGGTAGGTGAATGATAATTCACCAATTTCCACCATGAAAAACGAAATAATTAATTAGGTTTTAATTGGATTTGAAATTCCTAGATCTTTGAGATTCATTGAACTTTCAATGGCATGTTTCAATCTCGAGTGTGCCCTTCAAGTTTTGTGACTGGGATGCCGAGGATCACAAAACAAGGTGTGAAGTAACCATGCAAATTACTTGGTACCCTTAAGTGTTTACCCCTCAATCGATGTGCCGGTTAACCACACACGCTCCATCGATACTATGATAAGCATTAAGTTACCCTTTGCCTACCTTGTTAAATAAGAGTTAGTGTGCCAGTTAACAACACACGCTCCACTAACCGACTTAAACAAAGTGCAAAGTGTAATTTCATGGATTAGCACCTTATTCACATTTTCCTAAGTAACTAAGATTGGGTATTATTAAGAGTTTAGTTACTTAGTATTTATCATTAATAATTTTAATGAAGGGGGAATTATAGTCCTGTCAAACCCGTTCGGCTAACGACCCTCCACCAGTCAAGGAAGCGGTGGGTGAGAGTGGACACCCATTAAACTGCCATTTTATAGGCAGTATCCTTATAGCCCCTTATAGACCGGCTCCGTGAATGAGGCCTACTAACGGTAAGACTGACTTTACTCTTATACATATATATACATATTATTAACTTATAATATTATAAAGTATAAGGGTTGAATTTAACTCTTCAAAATTCTAAGGGCTTAACTTGGAATTAAAGTATTCATAAAAGAAAACTTTTCAAATTCCAAAACTTGAGGGCAAGTTTTGTAACTTTCAAAACTTTTCTATTCCATAACTTATGTGTTGAAAGTAGTTTTAATTAAAAAACTCTTCAAGTTCCATAACTTGAGGACAAGTTATGGAAGACTTTAAACTAATAAAACAATTAATTTTTCTTTATTTTATAACTTATGGAATTAATTAAGGTTACACTTTTTTTTACTTATTATTTAATGAAGAGACTCTTGGTTCTCCATAACTCGAGGACAAGTTATGGAGTCATAAAACCATTTAATAAGGAAAGACTCTTCATTTTTTTTTGTAACTTAAGGCATTTTTTATGAGTTTTTAAGATTCATAAATGTGACTTTTCATATAACTTGAGGACAAGTTACAAAAACACATTTTATGAACAACTTTTAGATTAATTTGGATTGAAAACATCTAACACATATTTTTCATTAATCTAAAACATAACTCATAAAACATATATGAATACCACAACCTCTATCAAGGACCCAAGAATTAGTATGTGGTGGGTTATTAGACAATATAGTGTAAATACCTGCATGGGTAGGCTTAACCTTCCCATCCTTAACATCTTGCAGGTATTTGGGGCAGTTTCGTTTCCAGTCCCCCCTATCATGAGAATAGAAGCATTCAGCTTCTCTTGGGTTGGAAGAGGGAGTGACAGGACCACCTTTGCTTCCACTCGAAGAGGAGCCATCAAGATACTTTCCCTTGGTACCCTTCAAAGGACCTATTGCTAGAACAGGGGCGGTGTCAGGAGTAGGAGTAGTTAAAACTGATTTACCTTTGAGACCACTTTCGGCGGTCTTCAAAAGTCCTTGAAGCATGCTGAGTGTGACCTCGTCCTTGTTTATATGATAGGTCATTCGGAACTAATCATAACAAGCAGGTAAGGAGTGCAGCATGATGTCAATAGCCAACTCCTCAGGGAAGTTCTCATCCAACTTCAGCAAATGGTCCACAAACCTTTTCATTTTCTGCATGTGGCCCGTGATGGGTTCACCACCCTTTATTTGGGTTGTTATCATGGAAGATATGGTTTCTTACCTCTCTTAATGAGCAATCTGATGGTATCTTTCCATCAGGACCATGTGGATCTCAAAAGGGTAAAAGTCCTCATAGGACTTTTGGAGTTCAGCTGTTATTGTGGCCAACATGATACATGCCACCTTGGTGGCATCTCTCTCATGAGTCCTAAAGTCAGCAATCTCATGTGGAGTAGCAGAAGACTCATCAATTTCCTTCAGCTCCTTGTCGAGGGCATATTCCTTGTCCTCGTAACGTGTGACCATCCTGATCTTCCTGATCCAATCATTAAAGTTGGAACCATCAAAGATGACTCTCCCAGAAAGGTTCATGAGAGAGAAGGAGCCGGTAGGGTTTGAGCCAGAAGCATTGTTGGAAGACATCTAAAAAGAAGAAGGACAAGTTTAGATTAGATAAAGAGTCCTTAATAAGACACCTAAATGTAATATTAAGGCTAGGACCCAACACAATACTTTATAACTTTGACGAGGGATGCCACAATCCTAGCTATGAAATATTTGAAGGTAGGCAAATGACGATTCATTGAACTTTTCAATGGCATGTTTAAATATCGATTTTGCCCTCTCAAGTTTGTGACTGGGATGCCGAGGATCACAAACAAGGTGTGAATAAGCATGCAAATTAACTTGGTACCCTTGATTTTTTATCACCTAATCGATGTCTCGGTAAACCACACGTGCTCCACTGATCTATGATAAACATTAAGTTACCCGTTGCCACTCTTACTAGTCCATGTTAGTGTGTTAGTTAACCACACACGCTCCACTAATTACTTGGTAAGGTACACAGTGTAATTTCTTGTGTTAGCACCAAATTCACATTTTCCTAAAGTAACTAAGATTGGGAATTTATAAAAGGTTTAGTTACTTTATCATCGTCATTATACTTTTAATGAGAATTATAGACCTTGTCCTACCCATTCGGCTAACGACCCTCCACCAGTCAAGGAAACGGTGGGTGAGAGTGGACACTCATTAAGCTGCCATTTTATAGGCAACAACCTTATACCCCCTTATAGACTGGCTTCGTGAATGAGGCCTACTGACGGTAAGACTGACTTGATCTTATACACACATACACACACACACACACACATATATATATATATATATATATTATTATTAACTTATAATACAATAAAGTACAAGGGTTGAATTTTTAACTTTTAAAACTCTAGGGTTTGGAATTAAAGTGTGTGTGAGACTTTACAAATTCCAAAACTTGAGGGCAAGTTTTGAAATTATTCAAAAACTTTTCATTTCTATTACTTGTGAGTCTTAATGGCTTTAAAGAAAAGACTTTTCGAATTCCATAACTTGAGAACAAGTTATGGAGCCCATTAATTGGTAATTAGATCTAGAATTACACTAACAAACAATTTGCAAATAATTTCATGAATCATATAAACATATATAAAACTTGAAACTTTGATAATAACCGTTGAAAATGTAATGACCATAAAATTTCAACCAATTTTAACTTTTCAAAAACAACCTATTTTCATAATGTTATTACAAAAAGGTTTTCAATACAATTATTATCAGAGTCTTCCCAGAACCACATCATAAAACATAATCACGAGGAGCGGTACGATCACGCCTTTGCCTTGCCACGGTCTCCTGAAGAACCTGAAAAACATTAAACCACAACTATAAGCCCGAAAGCTTAGTGAGATACCCCCAAAATACCAACCACATATACCATACACGCATAACATGCCATATCATATAAGAACACAGAACAGCCATGCACTTCGGGTCTACTGTGTGACTGGTCTGCCGCATCGACCTCAGTCCACCGGTCCACCCTCCGAGTCTAGCCATGCTTATCGAGTCTACAGTGTGGTTGGTCCGCCCGCACCGGGCCTTTAATCCACCTGGTCCACTCTCTGAGTCTACAGTATGACTGGTCCGCCCGCACCGGGCCTTCAGTCGGTCTGGTCCACTCTCCGAGCCTTGACACGTCTGGTCCACTCTCTTAGGGCCTACAGCCTATCCGGACCGCACGCTGGGCCTTCGGGACAACCGGTCCGCCCTGGGTATGTTGGCCTACAGCACAAAGCAGGACCCACCTCAACCCCACTCCAGTCCAACAACCATGTGCACAAAAACATTCAATCATATAGCAATTCACATTCAATCAAGCCGATCTAGCAGATCACATAACATAACATCCTCCTAACCAGGATACCGACCTTAACCAGGTCTCTAACATAATACCATCCTAACTACCAGGATGCAAACATAGCACAGCAATAACATAACAACGATACCCAGATCTCAATCTGATAAAAGGGCCGGCCTTGGTGCCTTAGACCCTATTGATATAGTGAGGATAACTCACCTCGCAACTGCCGAACTCTGAACTGAAGAAGCGGATTCCCAAATCACCGCCTCATCGAAAATCCCGAACTATCCGAAGAAGCAAAATAACCATTAGACCCAACACAATATCCTTCCAAGGGTAAATTGACCAATTTACCCTTAACTCAATCTGGTCCATAACTAAGGCCCACAATCAAAATATGAAAGGCCCATCACTAGATAAGCTCTCAAGCCCACTAATGGCCCAAAGACCAAAAGTCCGAAGCAAAGCCCAATATTGGCCCAATTTACTAAATTCGTGTAGGGTTTTGAGCATTCTAACACTTCCTAAGTGTACATGCAACCCTAAATACCTTGGATCTATGTTTTCTCTATTATACATGCAAATAAGAACTTCCAAGGTATTATCCTAATCTAGCATACAAAACAATAATGTAACAAGATAGAATACATACCTCTTGATGTAGAAAGTCTTCATGAAGCTTGAGTGCTTAGTGCCCCAAGTGTGACACCTCAAATGGAATCACAATCATCAAAACACTTAGAATGACTTGAGAGAATTCTACACTCACCAAAATCGGCTAGCCCTTTCTTGAATACTACTAGTGGCCGATTTTTCCTCAATAATAAGATGCTTATATAGTTACACAATTAGGGTAAACTCTTAATTGTCATGGCTTTCCATTTCCTTGGATCCATGGGTACAAATACACCATGGAGCATCCATGGACCATCCTATGGGTTTTAGCCCAACTTGATTATCCATGGAGCATTAGCCCACTATACAAGTATGGATGATTTACACAATCAACCCATATATTTAATTAGTCTTCTTTTGATCACATAATTAATCCTAGATTAATTCTTGATCAATACTAATTAAATAATCTTATTATTCTTATTATTAATATACTAGAACTTATAATATATTAATAACCATAAGTGTCTTATTTCTCTCATTCAAGTGCATGATGGTATGCAACCCAAATGGACCATGCCGAGTCGGGTCAAGTCTTACCAAATATAGTTATGGACTTAGACATTAATCCAACAGTCTCCCACTTGGATAAGTCTAAAACTATTATTGCGTATGACTTCAGGAACCAACTGGCAATCGTAGCTCTCAAAAGCTTTTGTCGAACTCTGACCTTGTCGATGAACTCTGACCTTTGTCAGTGACTTGTCCATTAGATAAGGGATCATATATTCCTCCATTCTAGATATCATATGGACTGAGACATGGATTATAATCATTCTCTCTGTCCATTTGTTGTTTCCCGATTTCCGATTTATGACAACTGACTAATTGAACAAATCAAATCAGTCCTGGCCCGGCCGAGCACTTCCATTTGTCATCATCAAATCATCGAGGGGCCCACAGATATCGCTTTTATCCCGAAGGTAAAAGGAACGGATAAACTTCGACTCATATGGCTTGTTCTACTACTTGTTGAATCATACACAAAGGCACGTTTTATAGCACCGAGTTACCAAATGCGTTTTCGTGCTATCAATGTACTATCAACTCATAGTAACAACTCATATCTCTAGGTTTGAAGAATATAAGATATTATCGTCTCATGATCACTCGTGATAAAATCCATGAAGTGATTCCAATGAGCGCGGGTTGAATCCAATACTCAGAACTTATGAGCACTCATGATTGTTGTAGCCTTGTCCAACACCTTAGACCTCTACAACCGATCATGACAGTCTTAATTCATATCTACTTCCAAAATACGACCGACTGTGGATGGTTTGAATAACTTAGTCATTCCGGAAGAATAACCTAGTTTATTCGGGAAGTCAAAACATGCAAAGTGAAACACAATAATAATTGAATCCAATATGGTATCAACCCTTTGAACATAAATAAAACACCTTTTATTTATCACCATATGATTACACATTATTCATTGTACACTGTTTCAGCTATCAACTTTAATCTTGAATTTAAAACAATAGTTGTCCCATGCTCCAAGCATGTACACTATGTTTTCTTAAACACTAGTCATTCCACACACCAAGTATGCATACTATGTTTGTCTATGATCCTTACTTTGTGAACTAGATCAATTGAACATAACTTCAATGATTCTCTTTTCACACTCCCAAATCCTTACTGCAAATGCAAGAATTCCAAATTCATGCCATTTACTGGAATCTGTCAGATTCTAAACTTATATGCATTGATCCTCTTGTAATGATTATGCACAAAGTCATAAAGACTTGACAACAAACATTACAGATCATTCCAAAGGAGATCAACTCCTTGGAACCATCCTTCTTGCATTAAGTTTCCTTAATCTTACACAGAGTGAAAATTCTAACATTGAAACATTTCCAGATTCCATTTTGACTATCACTTCTGAACAAGAGTTGCCTCCTTACAGATTATGTCAATATGGTCCTTCCAGAATTATCACTATACTTCCAACTGTCCTTGAGCAACCAATCTTTGGTAAACCTTAGATTGTCCTCGACAATTGTTTAATCCTTTTAGTCATATCCAGTTCTAAACCTTTTCCCTTCTTAATGCCCCAGGCAATTGGAAAATTTTAGAACGGATGATTATAGCACATGTAATCGATCCTATATCCGAAGCATATGGGACACGATTCATGATGTCTTACATAAAGACTAAACCAGTCTTTTGCTATAATATTTCCATTTCAATTTGCCAAGTTCTCATAATTCAGATTATGAAAAGGGATGCCGTAATCATAATCGAATTTTAGAACGCAAATAATGGAACCATATACAGAATTTCCTTATGTTGAGCCATTCCAACATGAAATTCATATATATCCTTGACTAAATGATTAAAACCTCAGATCTAAACCTTATAGATTTGATATGAAGTATAATTTCCTCTCCCTTAATTATAGCAAAACAACTTTTTCCCAATTGAAATTTTTTGTTTTCTATAATTAACATTGCTAACTTGCAATACTTATCATAATTATCATGCTCCCACTAACATGATGATTATTAGCATAACACTTATGCTCCCACTAGCTTTGACATGTACTCAGAAATCAGCTGACTTTCTTACCAAAGTTCAGATTTCTGATACTAGATTGTTTTGATAAGTCTTTATCAAAATCATACACCTTCCCTTAGATAGCACACTTGTGTATCTAAACAATTATGAAGAGGGATGCCGTAATCATAATGTTTAGACCTTTTTGCCACTTCTCACAAGTCCAGGTTAGTGTGCCGGTTAACCACACGCGCTCCACTAACGACTTTAAGAATGCAAATATCACAATTGCTATCTAGATAAAATCTACTTAGTGAAAGTGTTTCCTCACCATCATTTTCATGAATCGGAGAGAAACCTTATGACACTTAGATTTATATGGTGTATGAGTTCCTACCCATATGAATTTGTCAAACCATAATCACAAGACAAAGATAATGACAAATCCAAAACCATATGGATTGAACTCAATCTTAACTTCTTGCCACCTGGCAGCTCAAGGGCCTGCCATTGCTTCCAAGTTGTTATGCAACAAACTCAGAACTCTAAGAACTCATATGCAAAGCAAACTTTAACTGGAATGGGCACTGATATGTCAACACAATAGATTATAAACCTCAAATTGTGTGCTAGAGAAGAACTTTAGGTTTTATTCTTGATTAGTTCTTGAGACTTTCAAGACCTTTAAGACTCCCACTGTCCTCTTGACATATAAGACTCCCTTGTCAAACATCCAAGAGATAGTGCGGATTCTAATCAAGAAAAACACTTTACCCAATTGGCCTAAGTTGGTCTTTGTTTTATCCAAAACATCACAACTTACCAATTTCAAATGTACAAGAGTAGAACACTTTTACTCTTACATTTGTCAAGTGTTTTAAACCTTCTTTAAGACATGTCACTCAAATGACAATCTTGGAGTATGACTCTAAGACTTGTATTGGAACGAAGTATGACTCATCTTCTTGATTTAACCATTTCAACAATTCAAGTTCCTCTTCTTAGTCATAAGAATGCACTAAGATTTCCTTAGAGAACTAATTTTGATATGGTTTCTTAATCATTAAGATGATCACAAAACTGATACTAAAGTACTCTCCCATCTTTTCAGATTTGAGAAACTTTTATCCTTCTGCCTTATTTGATTCTTCTTATCGATCTTTAGTGCTGGACTTAATCAGTGCACAAGAATGTGTACTCGATCCCTAAGTCCTTTACTTGACTCACACATCCATGTGAACAAGTAATTAGTCTTAATTTTCCAAAACTTGAAAGTTCTCATTCATCATGCTATACAACTTGCATGATTCCAAGTTCCGGTCCAATTGAAACTTGGGTGATGAGAATCTTTCCTTATTTGGTAAATTTAGACATTACCACAAATGAAAGAATCAATTTCATACTTCCACTCTTGCTACTAATGGAATCTTATAAGCAACAAAAATTTCCACAGATGCCATTGTAAGGATATTTTAAAATAAATAAAATCAAAAATTTCCTTTTATTTTAAAACTTTGCGGAAAAACTATCCTTACAATCCATATGAAAACTTGTTGTTATCTATTCCTAAGCAATATCTCATAACTCCTAAGAAGTAGCTCAAGAATCCGATTTTTCAAACTATGCGATAGAAATCCATCTATGCGATCAGATTCAGCATATTCTTCCTTTAAGTTTCTTCACTTTCCTTTGATTCTTAAACCATCACCATGCGACCCGGTCACATCATGTATCAAGAATCTCAGAATAGAAACTTAACAGAGTTAGATAGTGGATTTTACCTGAAGTAGAGTCAAACTTATTGACTTTAACATCCTTAGGTAAATTTGGCAGCTTCGCAACCAATGCCCTTTCTTTGGCAATACAAACATATGGACCCTTTGATAATGGTACACAGGACTATCACAGACTTAGCTTTTCTCTTTACCATTTGGTCAACCGAGTTGACTATAGCCGATCCCTTTCCATTGGGAAGAGAATGCTTTACTGGATATCCAATGTCATCATTGTCAATGTCCATAAAGTTTTAGGAAGTTGATCTTAACAAATAGATAAGATCATTAAGGGTCTTGTCATAGTCTTTTTCATAGGTGTTCCAAAAGAACTCACTATGTTACTTAGAAAGTAGTTGAACCACCAACTTTCTCAAGACTTTGACACCCAACTCTCCCGGCTTGTCAATATGTGTCTACATCTCCAAGATGTGACCACACCTAGACCTTGCCTTGCCTAATAGGGCCTGAGTGACCTTAAACTTTTCAAGAACTTGTGGGTTAGGGAGAATAATTTGAAGAGGTGAAGAAGTATGATATCCATGGGACATCATCTTCATTAGGAAACCTTGTTTCAAGAGATTTGGGAAGATCATAGGTGTCTAAACCAGACATCTTTTGGGAGATATTCAAGATAGTTGATTTAAAGTCCTTAATATGACACCCAATATGAAATATTAAGGCTAGGACCCAACAAACTATTTTATAACTTAGAAGAGGTATGCCGTAATCCAAGCTATAAAATATTTGAAGGTAGGTGAATGACGATTCACCAATTTCCACCAAGATAAACGAAATGTATTATTAGGTTTTAATTGTTTTTGAAACTCCTAGATCTTTGAGATTCATTGAACTTTTCAAAGCCATGTTTCAATCTCGAGTGTGCCCTTCAGGTTTTGTGACTGGGATGCCGAGGATCACAAAACAAGGTGTGAAGTAACCATGCAAATCACTTGGTACCCTTAATAAATTACCCCTCAATCGATGTGCCGGTTAACCACACACGCTCCATCGATACTATGATAAATATTAAGTCACCCTTTACCTACCTTGTTAAGTCCAAGTTAGTGTGCCGGTTAACCACACACGCTCCACTAACGACTTAGACAAAGTGTAAAGTGTAATTTCATGGATTAGCACCTTATTCACATTTTTCCTAAGTATCTAAGATTGGGTATTATTAAGAGTTTAGTTACTTAGTATTATCATTAATACTTTTAATGAAGGGAGAATTCTAGTCCTGTCAAACCCGTTCGGCTAACGACCCTCCACCAGTCAAGCAAGCGGTGGGTGAGAGTGGACACCCATTAAGTTGCCATTTTATAGGCAACAACCTTATACCCACCTTATAGACCGGCTTCGTGAATGAGGCGTACTAGCGGTAAGACTGACTTTACTCTTATACATATATATATTATTAACTTATAATATTATAAAGTATAAGGGTTGAATTTTAACTTTTAAAATTCTAAGGGCTAACTTGGAATTAAAGTATTCATAAGTGAAAACTTTACAAATTCCAAAACTTGAGAGCAAGTTTTGAAACTATTCAAAACTAATTAATTCCATAACTTATGTGTTTAAAGTAGTTTTAATCCAAAAACTCTTCAAGTTCCATAACTTGAGGACAAGTTATGGAAGACTTTAAACTAATAAAAGAATTAACTTTTCTTTATTTTATAACTTATGGAATTAATTAAGGTTACACTTATTTTATTTTATTTTATTTTATTAAATGAAGAGACTCTTGGTCCTCCATAACTTGAGGACAAGTTATGGAGTCATAAAACCATTTAATTAGAACTAGACTCTTCATTTTTGTAACCTTTGCCAACTTTTATGAGTTTTAAGATTCATAAATGTGACTTATAAGTTACATAAACACATTTTATGAACTTCTTTTAGATTAATTTGGATTAAAACCAACTATCACATAATTTTATTCATTAATCTAAATTCACTCATAAAATAAGGTAACACAAAAAACTTTTGGTGATCCATAACTTATTCTTAAGTTATGGAATCCTTTAAAACATTAACACCAAATTTTTTGTAACTCCATAAAACTTTGAATCAATTTTTTTAAAAACCTTTTCATATCCATAACTTATGGAGGTTTCAAAAAAAAAAAAAACTCTTTAGATCAAACTTTTAAAACTAATAAAATAATCATATTATTTTATCTTTTATTAAATTTGACCTAATTCAACTCATAAAGCAAATTATTCAAATTTTACAAATAATTAGTTTTTCACAAGAACAAGTAATTATCTTAAAATTTGACAAACTTCATGTTTTTTTTTTTCCAACTTTGAAAATAAAATATTTGCATCAATATAACAGAAAACAACCCGTGGCTCTGATACCACTGTAGGGTTTTGAGCATTCTAACACTTCCTAAGTGTACATGCAACCCTAAATACCTTGGATCTATGTTTTCTCTATTATACATGCAAATAAGAACTTCCAAGGTATTATCCTAATCTAGCATACAAAACAATAATGTAACAAGATAGAATACATACCTCTTGATGTAGAAAGTCTTCATGAAGCTTGAGTGCTTAGTGCCCCAAGTGTGACACCTCAAATGGAATCGCAATCATCAAAACACTTAGAATGACTTGAGAGAATTCTACACTCACCAAAATCGGCTAGCCCTTTCTTGAATACTACTAGTGGCCGATTTTTCCTCAATAATAAGATGCTTATATAGTTACACAATTAGGGTAAACTCTTAATTGTCATGGCTTTCCATTTCCTTGGATCCATGGGTACAAATACACCATGGAGCATCCATGGACCATCCTATGGGTTTTAGCCCAACTTGATTATCCATGGAGCATTAGCCCACTATACAAGTATGGATGATTTACACAATCAACCCATATATTTAATTAGTCTTCTTTTGATCACTTAATTAATCCTAGATTAATTCTTGATCAATACTAATTAAATAATCTTATTATTCTTATTATTAATATACTAGAACTTATAATATATTAATAACCATAAGTGTCTTATTTCTCTCATTCAAGTGCATGATGGTATGCAACCCAAATGGACCATGCCGAGTCGGGTCAAGTCTTACCAAATATAGTTATGGACTTAGACATTAATCCAACAATTCGGCCCACCTCACCAAATAGGCCTAGATCCATGGTCTAATATCCAATAGCCCAATAACAACCCAATCTCCTAAGGCCCAAAATGAAAACCCAACAGAGGGAGTATGCTGGGCATACCCTCCTTGGTACGCTGGGCGTACAACGCTGATCGCGAAATGGAAACGGGACACAGACCCACTACATTGGGCGTACTCACAGTTACGTCGGGCGTAACTCCTCTGAACTACAACTCCTCTAAAGATCTTAATGGCTTTAGCTCTTAAGTCCAAACTTCAGATCCATAGACCAAATATGCCTAGGATTCATAAAGTCTCAAACTTTATTACTTGGGATGTCCATAAAGCTCTTAATCCAAGGTCTTAATCCATTAAGACCTATCTATAACACATGAGAGACAACCAAAGCCCTTGGGACCTCATTTTTCTTACTCAAGACCTCTCTTAAGGTCTAAAAGGACAGCTAATCTCAACCAACTCGAAACATGCATCAAGATGAGGTTTTTGGGACAAGAATGATATCAAAACTTCACAACACATAGATCTACACAATATGATTGCCAAGCTAGAGACTTTTTACCTCAAAAGAGCCTCAGAATATGATGTCTTTCCAGATCTACAAGCTCCAGCCACTCAACTCCTTCTTTGACAACTTCCTCTTTCTTCTTCTAGCCTCTCTTTTGGCAAAACAAGCTTTCCAAGGCCAAACACACCCAACAATGGAGGTGCGACGGCTATCTAGGGTTTCTGAGGTTAAGTGAGTGCTTATTGAGGCTAGGGTAAGGACGAACATGTTCCTTATATAGTGGCTGTCCCTAAATTTAGGGTTTCTGGATGATAGACGTACGCTGGGCATACGTTAAAAGACCTCCGCGTTCCTTTCCTCCACTAAGTTCGGTGTATGTCCAGCTTACGCTGGGTGTACCCAGCCAAACACAAGCGTGCATGCAAGGACCATTGCTGCCCATATCGTTGATTTACAACCTTTCCTCCATCATAAGCCGTTCTCGTCAAACTCTATATCCACATCAAGGACTGAAACGCCCTTACTCTTACTCTCGGGACTTTCAAGAACGGGGTGTTACAATTCTCCCCTACTTAAAATTAGGATTCGTCCTCGAAGCCTGCAGCAACTCAACTCCAGAACCACTCCCGCAATGCATCACCTGGCATTAACCAGACCAGGTTCCTCAAGACACAACCACCGAAACCCAAAGCCCAACTTTCCCTTTCTTGCGGTGTTCTGACCACCGATTCAAGCCGGCCACCGGCCTCATCCTCTGATAACTACACTTATCAACTGAGTACCACTCCATTTTACATCACTCGCTCTAACACAACAATCGCTCAACTCATACGAGCTAGAAAAATCCATGAACCACCGGAATTCCCGGTCTGAGCCCAACTTATCCACTCCATGCTGACAAGATGACACATCCTTCAGCCTCAAAGCAACTCCTATGAGTTCTCCACCGCAATCTCATACCCATGATAGACTGGCTCTAGCATCTTCAGGTTGGGAAAACCCGATACACTGACAACACCTCCAAACATCCCCGAGGATGAATTTCCACCACATAAATCAAAATCAGACTGGAAATCCAAGATTCCATCCTTACATTCCTTCTGAGCCTCAGCAAACATCCAACCCGGATGTGATTCCATACCACAGCCACCGACACACTGCTCATCAAACATGATTGGAACACCCCAATCATAACTCTACACTACTACTTTTACTTCCGTGAACTTACACTCCCTCTCAGAGCTACATTCCTTTCCTTTCCCTTACCAAGGAAATCCACTTGGCTGCCTTGACACTACCACAAGTGCCACGGTGCTCACTCAATACTACACCATTCTCTTATAGCATAACCGCTATCCTATGCACCACACATGCTTTGGATCCGCCCGCAAGGACTCTCAAGTCCATGCTCTACCTTCCACCCACCATGATCAATAGCCGGGACCAGACCTTCTAACGCTAACACATCGCGACATACGCAATCCATTTCCTCGTACCGATCTAATGACACATGCAGAGTCTTCAGCATGACTGGACCGCCTTACCAGGCCTTCAGCCAATCTGGACCACTCTCAGAACCTTCAACAGATCTGGACCGCCCTCCAGGGCCTTTAGCCTGGCTGGACCGTTCTCCGAGCCTTCGGCCTGACTGGTATGCCTACTGGCCTTCAGTCTATCCGGACCGCTCAACTAGCATTCACCATTCCGAGTTATCCCTCCGGTAAACTCTCCCATGCATACTGTTCTAGCCCTCTAGGGGTTCCGAACTCTATCTCCATCCTATATACTCAATCCCGGCCTGATCCCTGGCCTTCCACAATCAATCACCCTAGGTCTATATCGCGCCCCGCACGCCTGCCACTTACTCATACCAGCCTAAGCTATTGGCTGACAGAAACTCTGCTGAATCCCAAGCAGCTAAGCAACCTCTCGTGATCATCGATCTTCCGGAGAATTCTCTAATTCTCCCCCACTTAGAGTATTGACTATCAACCACCGGTCGTCATCACCGACCTCCCTCAACAACCCTACACAACACAAACACTTACACGCGAATTGATTCCCACTAGAACGAGCAACCTTCACAAAGTCACATATCAACACTGATCACCCCGGGCTTGAAAGAAACTCGATCTTCAGCTAACCACTCCTTAGACTGCAGATGCTACCCGACATTCAGACCAAACGCCAGATTTCCACTAATAACCCTCATGAATGATAACCAACAAAATTCCCAACACTAAACCCAAAACCATACCATAACCCTCAATGAACAACAAATACCATACCGAAAACCACACAACAAGACTAGCAGATAAACAATACTCCACAAGAATCACAAGATAACAAGACATCAAGAAAGAAACATACCCACAGCTGCATCCGGCACTGCCCCTGACCTCCTTTGCTGTAAGCTGAAAAGCACGACCCTGAGCCCTTGGGGGCTCTGCTTCACCCTGACCTCCACCCGTGATCCTCAATGTGGCCGTTGCTGGAGCCAGCACCGGTCCTGCAGTAAGCTGTGGACAGTTGACCCTCAAGTGTCCAACCTGATGGCAATGATAACAAATCCTCAAATCCCGAACCGGGGCTGTCTGCCGACAATCCCTCGCATAGTGCCCCTCCTTTCCGCACTTGCGGCATGCACCACCGAACCTACAAACTCCGGTGTGACCCTTCCCACACTTCCCACAAGTGTGACTGCTCTGATCTCCCAATCTAGAATCAACAGTCTTGGATCGTTTCGGCGCCGACTGCAACTGCACCGGAGCCTGCCTCAGCTCTCGCAACTGCAACTCAATCTCCAACTCACGCCGCCTGGCGGCCTCCTGCAACTCCAACAAGGTCTCGCACCTCTGCATAGACACAAACTATCTGATATCCCTCTTGAGCATACTCAGATATCGGGACATCTGAGCCTGCTCCGAAGCGAACTCAAGGCAAAACATCGCCTTCTCAGTGAACATCCTGGTGATCTCCGTCACCGACTCCGAATCCAGCTTCAGTTCCAGGAACTCCTGAGATAATCTCTCCTTCTCAACCAGCGAAACATAACGATTGTTGAACATCTCCCGAAACTGATCCCATGAAACCACATCTCTCTACGCATCCGAATATGACCCCGTGGTCAATCTCCACCAATCTTTCGCCCTGAGCCTCAACAGGTTCAGAGCACACCTCACCCTCTGATCAGCAGGGCACGAACACGTGAAGACACACCCCTCCACGTCCGACAACCATCTCATAGCAACAGTCGGGTCCTGCACCCCATCAAAGGTATGAGGCTTCGTATTATCGAAGTTTCGATACTGAAAACCTCGACCGGCTCCTCCCCTGCCGCTGCTACAGCCGCTGTAGCCGCCGCGGCAGCCGTCTCTGTGAGGGACGCATAGCGCTCATCAAAATACTCAATCATAGCGGTTTTGATCGACCCGAACAGTTCCAGGAACTTGGCCCGGAACAACGCAGCAACGTCATCGTGCAGGATCTCACGAATCCTAGCGTCCAACTTGCTTGTGCTCATCTGACCAATAACCTCGGGCGGTACTGACTCGCCCTGACCTCCCTCTCCTGCTCTTGATCTTGACCCAGATCCGCTCCCAGCGTGCCTCGTGACCACCATACTGAAAAACACTACAAGATCTCAGATACTTCCCATGAACCCAGGAACCAATTCCCAACCCAACCCTAGAGGTCATGGTTTCTTTGATACGCGTATGGGTCTTGTGCTTTCAGTAGTACGGGCCCATACTACCTTCCACTGTTGGATTAGTGTCTAAGTCCATAACTATTTTGGTATGTACTTGACCTGATGGTGCATGGTCCTTTTGGGTTGCCTTCACCAAAGCAACTTGATAGGATGAATTATGGAGAGAAAGGATTAAATATGATTTATTAATATATTATGAGAATAATATATTAAAGGAGAAATCATATTGTTTAATTAATATTAGTCAAGAATTAATAATAATTAAGTTTGTGACTAAAAGAGATCAATTAAACTTAAGGGACTAGTATTGTATTTATAAGATAATTGTAATTGGGCTATGGATTACCTTATTACTTAAGGTTGGACGAATTCTATGGGGGGAACCCATTAGAATCATCCAAGGCTTGTTAAGGAAGGGTCCAAGGGTTGCTTAGGGCCTAAGCATCCAAATTAGGGTTTCCTAGTTGAAAACTCTAATAGCCTACATGTATAAATAGTACCCTTAAGCCTAAAAAACGTGGTGAACTAATTAGTTAGGGTTTCCACACGTTTTTGGTAGCCTCCTTCTCTTATCCTCTTCATCCTCGTGCTCTTGGTATTTATGAGCCATTAGAGGAGTGACATTTGTGACTTTAAGCTTTCTAAAGTCAATACAAGAAGGAATTGAGATTGTTATTACTATATAACAATCAAAGTATGATCTAAACCCTTATTCATATGTTATATTGATTAGATATAGGGTTTTAAGTCTTGGATTAAAAGCATGTACAATAGAGAAACCTAGATCCAAGCTTTAGGGTTTGCATGAGCACATAGGATGTCTTTTGGCTAAAAACCCATCAGTGGTATCAGAGCCTAGATTGGTTTCTATTGTATTGATGCATATTTGATCGAAATCAGCACTGAAAATCGAAGTTTTTGGGTTCTGAGTGTTTGACTCGCCGAGTCAGCTGTACTCGATGAGTCCAAGTCCAGACTCGATGAGTCGAAACGTCTGACAACTAATATTCGAAGGAAATTGCCTATAAAATGGCGATTGAATGGGTATCCACTCTTACCCACCGCACCCTTGACTAGTGGAGGGTCATTAGCCGAATGGGTAGGATAGGACAGAAACCTTCCATTATAAGTATAATGAAGTATAAAAGTAACTAAATGTTTTCATAAAATTCCCAATCTTAGTTACTTTAGGCAAAAGTGAAATGATGCAATTCCATGAAATTACACTTTGTGCCCTTGCGAAGACATTAGTGGAGCGCGTGCGGTTAACCGGCACACTAAATGGTTCTAAGCAAAGGTATCAAAGGGTGACTCAATGTTTGTCATAGTTCGGCGGCGCATATGTGGTTAACCGGCACATCGAATAGGTCATTGTAACATGTGAGGGCACCATGTAAGTTTGCATGGTTATTCACACCCGCTTTGTGATCCTCGACATCCCAGTCACAAACTAGAGGGGCATCTCGAGATTTAAACATGCCATTGAAAAGTTCGACAAATCTCATAGGATCTAGGAGTTTTCAATACATTTAAAACTTAATCCCTTTTACGTTTTTCATGGTGGAAAATTAGTGAATCGTCATTCACTTACCTTCAAATGTTCTGCAATTAGGGTTACGTCATCCCTCTCCCGAGTTGTAGAATATTGTGTTGGGTCCTAGCCTTAGTATATCATTTGGGTGATTTACTAAGGACTCAATAAATCAACTAACTTGAATTTGTTTTCTCCGATTTTGTAGATGTCAATGTACGATAAATATGGTCTTCCCAAATCTCATGGAACAAGCATTCCACATGAAGATGATATTCCACGATTCAATCGAGGAACAAGAAATCATGCTTCACTTCCTCCTCCTCCTCTCGTTGTTATCCCTAACCCACCAGATCAAAGAATTGAAAGGTTCAACGTCACTAAAGCCCTATTGGAAATGAAACATGAAGATGGTAAACCCGTGTGTGCCCACGTTCTAGGAATGAATCACACATCGATAGGTTGATAATGTTGGGGGCATCATTCCCTGATGAGTTGGTTATAGGCTGAGTTCTGTAGTCACTCCCTGAATCATATAATGAGTTCAAAAGAAAGTATTATATGATGGATCATGATGCAAACCTCATTGACCTAACTTACATGCTCATTGCTGCTGAATCAAAAATGATTTGGCAAAGCAATGGAGCGTATTTGTTGGGAAAGTCAACCGACCATGCTTCCGAGGACGTTCTAGGAGAACCGACCTGTGTTTGCTGCCAAGAGAAAGGGCGTTGGATACAAGTCGGCCCTAAGAGCCTGAAGAGTCCAGAAGATGGGAGAGTCAAAGAGTATGGCTGTCCTTCAGGTAAAATCCACTATCTAATTCCATTAAGTTCCTAATCATTGATTCTTAACACATAATGTGATAAGATTGCACTTGAATGTTTTGCAGGATCAATGAAAAGAGAGGAAGCTTGATAAAAGAGCAAGATGAGTCTAATCACGATGAAATGGATCTCGATCGCATGGATTCGAAGATTAGATTTTGAGCTTAGAAAGTTATGATAGAGTTATTAGGAATATTTATTACATAGTTTTTCAATTGATTTTGCATTGTAAGGAAAAAATGTTTTCCGCTGCTTTTATGAATAAAATAAATTTTGTTTGAGATACTCATTTATTTATTTATTTCCTTGCAATGAAATCGTTATGAAAAAAACTGATGTTTGCATATTTCTACAACGAATGGATGTGATTCTTAATTATGTTAATTGTGGAAATGTCAAGAATTTACCAAATGGGGAAAGTTTGTCATCGACCAAGTTTCCAGTGGATAGAAACTTGGAATCATGCAACAAGTATTGTATGATGAATGAAAAATTTTCACATTTGAGAAAATTAGACTAATTCGTTGACAAAGTGTCAAGTGAAGGGCTAGGAGATCGAGTACATAAGGTTGTGTGTTGATCAAGTCCACCACAAGAGTAACAAAGATATTCGTCATGATTTACTAAGGTTAAGTAAATATGATTACACTTATGAGATTAAGTGCAATTTTTAGTTGATTGAAAAAAGTTTAAATCAAGAGCATAACGAATAAGAAAAAATCAAGTAGGCAGAAAGATAAAAGTTTCTCCATTCTATGAAGAAAGGAGAGTACCTTTTACTATGTTTTATGATAGGTCTTATTGATTAAGAACCATATCTCAATTGATCCTCTAAGTGAGCCTTAGTGCAATTGTATGTCTAAGAAGAGGAATCGAGAATTGAAGAAATGGTTAAATCAAGAAGTGAATCATACTTCGTTCCAAAAACAAATCTTATAGTTAAGATTGTGATATTGAGTGACAAGTATTAAGAAGGTTTATAAGATTCATCAAATGTGGAAAGTTGTGATGTCTTTGATAAGACAAAGACCAACTATGGCCAATTTTATGAAGTGTTTTGTCTTGATAAAAGCTACACTAACTCTTGAATATTTGTTTGTCAAGAAATGTTTTATTGACAAGAGAATATTATATGTCAGGGATTCAGTGGGAGTCTTAATGGTCTTGAAAGGTTTCAAGAACAAATCAAAATAAACCTTATCGAACATCACTAGCACACGACTTGAGGTTTACAACCTATCGTGTTGACATTATCTTGTTTCTGTGCCGTTCCGATTCAGTTAATTATGCATGTGAGCCCTATGAGTTCTCATTTGAATGCATAAAAGGCAAGGACCTTAATCAATGAAAAGTACATTGATGGGAAAGGGTGAGTTGCTTAACTACTTGGAAGACATGGTGGGCAGCCATGTTACCATAAGGCAAGAAATCAAGATTAAGAAAGTTTTGTCCATATGAGTTTGAATTTGTCGTAAACTTTGTTTTTGACAAATTCACATCGATATGAACACATACACCATTAAAATCTAAGTGTCATAAGATTCCCTCCTTCATAAAAATGAGTGTGAGGAAATGCTTTCACTAATAGAGATTTTAAGAAGATAGTGATTGTAAAATTGTATTCTCGAAGGCAAAGGTGTATAAGTTCAGGATGCCTTGATAAAAGATTATGAAAGCATTAAGTACTAGAAATGTGAACTTAAGAAATTCAATAGGTATTGTTTTTCTGTAAGTTAAGCTGTTTTCTAAATACATGTCAAAGCTAGTGGGAGCATAAGTGTTGTGCTTATATTTATAATAATTATCATAGTCGGAGCATAAATGTTATGATTGTATGATTATTAAGACAAGTATTGCAAGTTAGCAAAATTAATTATAGAAAACAAGAGTTATACTTTGCAAAGTCGTAAATGTTGAATAGTTGTTTTGCTATAATTAAGGGAGAGAATATTGTACTTCGTTTCAAAATCTAAGGCTTGGATTGAGAAATTTTAATAAATTTAGTCAAAGGATACATAGTGTGTTCTTAAATTTCGATTATGATTATGGCATCCCTCTTCATAATTCGAATTATAAGAACGTAGCACATAAAATATTACAGTAGAAGATTGATAAAGTATTAAATCTTCATGTAAGACATTATGCATCGTGTCCAATACGCATCGGGTATAGGATCGATTGCAAATTCTATAATATTTGACCATTGTAAAATTTTTCCAAATGTCTAGCGCATTTAGAGGGAAAAAGGACAAGAATCGGTTTTGACTAAGATAATTAAACAACTATCTAAGGACAATCCAAAGTTCGCCGAGGATTGGTCGTTTGTGAGTAGTTGGAAGTATGATATTGGATGGAGCATATCGACATTGTTATGAATAGATAATTTTCTATTAAGAATGAGTTGTCATATGGTAAGCATGGAAAGGTTTCCATATTGGGAGCTAGATAATGAGAATCTATGTCTAGATTAGAAACTTTTATGCAAAAGGATGTTTAAAGGAATGTACTTTGAGTGAGAGACATCACATCTATGGAATTGTCTTGTAACAATCTCTCATAGAGAGTTTTGTAATTTCCTTGGCAATACTCTTTGTCACCTTAGTGCAGTGACATTACAAAAGGATCATTGCATAAAATGTTAGAATCTAACATATTCTATAAGTGGCAAGAATTTGATATTCTTACACTTGTGATAAGTATTGGGAATTGTGAAATGAGTATGATTGGAAATGTTTTCATTTGATCTATTTCACAAAGTAAGAACCATAGGTAAACATTGTGTGCATGCTAAGAGCATGGGACAAGTGGTGTAATAATTCAAGTAAAGAAGTTGATCATCTGAAACAACAAATAATGAGTAATCGATATGGTGATAAATAAAAAGTGTTTTATTTATACTCAAAGGTTTGAGACCATATGGGATTAGTATTATTCTTGTGTTTCACTTTGCATGTTTTGACTTCTTGAATAATTTAATTGGTTAAGAATAGTAATTATTCGAACGGACCACAGTCGTTCATATGTTGGAAGTAGGTATGAATGAAGACTGTCGTGAATTGGTATGTGGATTGCCTAAAGTGTATTAGACATAAGCAATTGTTTGCTGCAACGTTCATGAGTGCTTATGAATATGAATTGAGCATTGGATTAAACTCATGCTCACTTGGATCACTTCATGGATTTTATCACGAGTGATTAGTGAGACGATAACATCTTATATTCTTGAAACCGAGATGTGTGAGTTGTATCTTGCGAATCGGTTGCACATTGATAATATGTAAACGCACCAGTAACTTGGTGTTATAAAACATATTGTTATGTGTGATTTGGTGAGTAAGTGCAAGCGAGCATTGAGTCAAAGTTTATATGTTCCTTTTATCCAAAGTAGGATAAAAGCGATATTTGTGGGCCCCTCGATGATTTAGTGATGGCACCTAAGCGCTTGGCCAAGCTGGGACTAAATTGATGTGTTCAATTGTAGTCTGTTGTCAATCGTCATGAATCTGAATTCGGGAAACAGCAAATAGACAGAGAGAATGATTTAGATCCATGTCTCAGTCTATCCGATAATATCTAGAATGGAGGAATATATGATCTCTTATCTAAAGGACACGCGTATCTGATAAGATAAGAGTTGACAGCAGCTTTAGAAAGCTACGATTACAGATCAGGATCTGAAGTTATACGCAGAATAGTTATTAGACTTATCCAAGTGGGAGACTGTTGGATTAGTGTCTAATTCCATAACTATTTTGGTATGTACTTGACCCGATGGTGCATGGTCCTTTTGGGTTGCCTTCACCAAAGCAACTTGATAGGATGAATTATGGAGACAAAGGATTAAATATGATTTATTAATATATTATGAGAATAATATATTAAAGGAGAAATCATATTGTTTAATTTATATTAGTCAAGAATTAATAAGAATTAAGTTTGTGACTAAAAGAGAGTAATTAAACTTAAGGGACTAGAATTGTAATTATAAGATAATTGTAATTGGGCTATGGATTACCTTATTACTTAAGGTTGGACGAATTCTATGGGGGAACCCATTAGAAATCATCCAAGGCTTGTTAAGGAAGGGTCCACGGGTTGCTTAGGGCCTAAGCATCCAAATTAGGGTTTCCTAGCTGAAAACCCTAATAGCCTACATGTATAGATAGTACCCTTAAGCCTCAAAAACGTGGTGAACTTGTTCTCTAGGGTTTCCACACGTTTTTGGGCAGCTCCTTCCCTTCTCTTCTTCATCCTCTTGCTCTTGGTGTTTGTGAGCCATTAGAGGAGTGACATTTGTGACTCTAAGCTTTCTAAAGTCATTACAAGGAGGAATTGTGATTGTTATTGCTACATAACAATCAAGGTAACATCTAAACCTATTTCTTATGCTAATATGATTACTTGTATGCTAGAATTAGGGTTTCATAGTCTTGGATGAATTGCATGTACAATAGAGAAACCTAGATCCAAGCATTAGGGTTGCATGAGCACATAGGATGTTCTTATGGCTAAAACCCATCAACTCCTGTAATGTATTCATGTAAGGTACTTATGTAATGTATTCATGTAAGGTACTTATGTAATGTATTCAGGTAAGGTACTCATGTAATGTATTCATGTAAGGTACTCATGTAATGTATTCATGTAAGGTACTCATGTAATGTATAACATAGACGCATGAATGAACAGACTCTGATGTAATTCCTTGTAATAGGAATAATGTTTTGTATCTTCTAACTATCCCTATAATAGTTAACTGGAAGGTAATTGTTTGTTCAAGTAGGTTAAAAATGGTTTTGTAAAACATCTAATAGTTTTGAACAATAAGTAACAATGACTTGATGTCATTTTAATAACCATTTCAAAAGTAATACATTTGATAACAAAGTATTTTTAAGATAGAAAACCATTTCATGCATCACATTTTGTAGTATGTGAAATCTGCTGGATGAAAACACAGTTATAAATACATATGAAAGATTTGATAACATGTTGTTTTCTACTTGTATTCCCCCTATTAAAGCATTTAAAATCATTTAAACATTGATTAAGACGTATGAACTCACCTGTAGATGGTGGTTTGGATGAACTGAATGATGTAGGATAGCTAGGTGACAAGTGAAAACTTGTTCACACCCAATGATCCTAGTTAATATATAATCACACATATATGTACCCAATTAGACTTTAAACCACTAATTGACAAAGCTAAGACATCCTAAGGCATGTAAAACACCTTATATAAGTGCTACAAGCCATAAGGATTGCATCTAAGTGCTAAAGGACCTTGTCATTGTGTTTGGGGTTCAAGGGTAAACTCCCTTGGAGTTTATGGTTTTCATGACCTTGACCTAATGAGTTTACGGTCGTAAACTCCTCTTCTTTTTTCCATATGTTGTTTTGAGGATTTGCAAGTTCTTTTAAGGCATTTCTACTTGGTGGTTTAGACTTTGGAAGGGACTAGGGCAACAAAACACCCCTTGTTAGGTGTTTATGGCCTTATGGTCATTTCTCTTTGGGTTTACTACCTTAAACCCATATGGAAGTTGGTATTGTTATGTTTTCAAGTCCCTAACTCGTCAAGGTAATTGTCTATGTTAGATTTTAGGCCTAAGGAAGGAACATGGCGTAAATAAACACTCTAAAGGGTGTTTACGATTTTGGGAGATCCCCAAACCGTAAAAACATGATCATGGCACTATTTGGTGTTTTTCATGGCTTAAACTCATCAAGGGAAGGTTCAAACATGTTAAGGAAGGCTTAAACATCCAACTAGAGCTTAGATTTGTGACTTAGGCACACTTTGGTGCCTTATATGGTGTTTACGGCCCAAGAACCTTCTTGGACCATGAAGACCTTGTTCCATGTGTTCTTGGCATATTTTCTTGATGCTAACTTGTAATACTAACTCAATAAGACTCAAGGATTGAAGTACTTACTATAAGGAAGCTTGAAGTATGCTAAAAGTCCAAGAACGCTTAGTGTGTGTTCTTGGTGTTTTTGGAAATCTAATCAAAACAAAAAAGTGAATGGACGAATAGATGCACAAACACTAGATTAAGTGTTTAATCAACTTGAAATGGATAGAACACTTACAACTTAGGAGATCTTGAATTGTTTCTAGTTTGCTACTTGAGAGTGTTTCTTGAGTTTACTCTTTTTGGAGTTTACTCTTTCGGGGAGTAAACACATTATTACTAGACTTAGGGAGTAAACTCATGGATAAGCATGAGTTTTCCGGATTTTGGGATGATTTTTCGACCCAAACGAAATAGTTTGGCTGGGAACTTCTATGACGCGAGGTGTTTGCGGTTTTTAAAATTCAAAACCCGAGACGGTAGTTTCTTTCACCCGTTCGTTTAAAAATAATATTAAAATAATCAAACGAACTTTATTTTTCCCAAAATCAAGTAAAAGTGAACTTGACTTATAATATGAAGTGATTGACTTTTAGGGTTTGACCAAATGAAAATTCCGGGTTGTCACGTAATCCCCCTGTTAAGGGGAATTTCGTCCCGAAATTAGAATTTAGGTGAAGAAGTAGGCATGACTGATCGAGTCATGAGGTGTGAACTCCCTAATCGGTTGGTTCTCGCGCTCCTAAGTGAAATCGGGTCCTCAGTTGGTATTCTAACGAACCTTCACTAATGGGCGACGGCGTGGCTTCGTCCGCTTGACCTCTCAGTCGAGGGTCGCTACGGTTTTAAATACGAAGGGAGGATCTCGTTAATCGCGATCTCGTCGAGTGGCTTACGAGAGTCCTAACGGAAAGGTACGTTTTCAAGATTGAGACGTGAAGAGTAAAAATGTATGTTACTGGCTTTGCGGAGTAGGTCTAGTTTGTGAGATACAAGACCGATTCTGGTAAGAATCTCGGAGGTACTAACTATACTGGATTTAGCTTTCCACGCTTTACGAAGCGTATTAAGACATTCCCAGAGTGAGACTTCCTCAAGAATTTGGTCTCTCACTTGGAATTCCAAAGGTTCTTTCTCTCGCTTAACTTCCCAGTCAAGGGCCACCCCTTGCTGGGTCAAAGTCGAAAAGGGTTTCTGTAATTTGTGAGGAGTTCTGAATGGACTACGATAGTAGGTCTGCACAACCTAGAATTTTGCGAATTTCTGCCGGCGTCTCTGGTGTTGACAATTTCTCAACGGTTTTGACAACTTGAAAGAGTACTCAAAAATTCCCACATCACTAACAGTGTGTCTTAGGAACCTGACTCTTCAATTTCAAAACTCGTGTTTAGAGAACTTCGTGAAAGTTCCTCTGAAGGTAATGTTTCTATGGGTTCTTTCTTACTACAAGGGTAGATAAGTAAGTCATTACAAGGAGAATGACGAACTAATCTAAGTAAGAATGGCATAATCTATTCATTAAACTCATGAATGCTACTGGCGTATTGGTCCTGTCCGAGGGGTATCACTACGGACTCGAAGTGTCTGCATCGAGTTCGGAGGGTAGTCTTCAGGACATCCTTTCCTAACACTCGAACTGGTGATATTCGGATCTCATATCCATTTCTGAAAGTAATTTTTTCCCTGCGTTTGCTTAATCAATTCATCTATGCGAGGCAGAGATAACGATTTCTAAAGGAAATCATAACGGAGTCCCCGATCGTCGAGGTACATATGATGGAATCCCTCGACTTCTGGAAGAATAAGACCGGAGTTATCAAGGGTGAGAAGCCTGGTCTTCCAATTCCATTGTTGAGTAGTTCGCTGAGTTGTTCGGGCTGTCCTTGTATCTCTGTATGTTTAGACTATAAGGCGATCTGGTTATAAGAGTCATACTGGGTTCTAAGTTTGTTCCTATGTTAATGCGATTACTCGTACTCTTGGGCAGTCTCCGTCCTGAAGTTCATATTAGAATTCATACATGGTTCAACGATCACAATCTCGTGTATACGAGTCGTATATAATTAAGATTGAAAAGGTAGTCGAATAACTGATTCTTCCTTAATCTCACATCCCATTGAGGGAAAAGAAGATAACAGTGGAATCATCAATTCTAAACCTGTAGAACATTGATTATATATCACCCTCATGTATACATTCTTCAGTGATAGATCAACCGTATGAATCCCTGGATTGAACTTGACGTACTGCATGAGTGATACTACGGGGATTCCTTCGGAAAAGAAAAGAACTATAAGGTACTCCATGCATGAGTACTTCGGTGTTCTGATATGACGGCTGCGCTAAAAGACGTTTACTGAGAAAGAGATGTACTTATGAAGCTGGTATTGCGAGGATCGAACTTACTCAAGTCGTATGATAAAGTCAGAATTATATGGGAACTAAAGACATTAGCTTTAACATAAGGCGTTACAGACCAAAACACAATAGTGTAACTTTTAACTGGGTTACAATACTTTTAGAGTAACTATAGGAATACTGCTGCGAACAAAGTATACTACAAAAGACAAGTATACGCAGCACGAAAGTCCCTTAACTGACAGGATCTCGCAAAAGATAAGACTCGAGTTGCACTAGTTTTTAAACATGATTTAAAAGCATATAAAATACAGACGATTGGAAGTGAACCGATACTATAATAGGTTCCTTCGCTGCCTCTTTCCATTCTGAGGTCAAACTCTTCTTGTTCCATCGTCGATCTTCCCTAATGGGCAGTCTCTCTTGAAGTGCCCTATCTCGTCACATAGATGGCATATCCGAGAGTTTTTGACATTGGTGGTCGAAGTAATGTGTTGGATCCGATTTCTGCAGTAGCGGGTAGTATGCCCGTCTCTGTTGCAGTTAAAGCAGTGCGGTATACGACATCCTCCTAGGTGATGGAAGGCGCACTTATCGCACTTCGGTAAGTCCCCAACATATGGTTTGGCTGGGTTAGGGGCAATTGGGATACCAGAAGGAAAGGTAGTTTGAGGTATAGATGTCGTGGCTGTGAAAGTTTTTAATGGTGGTTCTTTCCTGTTCGCCCTTCGGAGAGATTTGTCCTTAGATTTAACCCAAGTCTTCTATTTGTTACACTTGGTCTTGGGACTCGGGGTGTCGTGATAGTTTGTTGCTCGCTAAGGTGCTTGATTTTTACTCGGATTGGAATTTGTGTTAACAATCCCGCCAACATTTGTGTTGTTAGCGTTAAGGTGGGTCAGAATGGCTGACACGACAGTCGAGACTGCAGCTTGAAAGGTAGCTGCATCAATCTGAAGAGTTGGTGTTTGGTTGAGGGGTTGATTGTCTTTCCTTGGTGACATGATTCTCTTACACGGAAAGAAAAACGAATTTTGGAGCGAGGATGGTTGAACCTAGACGTAGTTCGATCGCTCATGTAAAGTATAGAAGTATGTTCTCTAAGGTTTGACCTACATCCCTATGATGCAGTCCTAGTATGGAATGGAAGTATGTTCACGAAGGTTTGACCTACATCCCTATGATGCAGTCCTAGCAAAGATCAGAAGTAAGTTCGTACAATGATCTAAAGATGTTTATCGTTCTAGCCGAGGTATCGTTGGTTGGTGAATAGCATTATCCAACCATTAAAAGAGACTTGGAGATGTCTCCGGAGTCAAATTGCTATAGTCCAAATACTTGACTAGAGCATGTTTCAAATAGACTCTAATGAAAGTATGATAAGAGTATTTGAATAAAGAATGACACAGAAGTTAGCCAATTGTCAATATCTTTGATATTCATGACGTACAAGTTCGGGAAAATGACCTTGTAAAAAAGTCTTACATCATATCCAGAGAAGATAGTTCTTGACAGTATAAAGACCTAACCAAAAGTACTTACAATACGAGATAGTTTCATAGAAAATGCCACATCGGGAATTGACAGAAACATGATTCCTTTCTAACAAGGAATATAAAGTAAAGTATCTACTACTAGCGACGATCATCCCTCTGGTGAACTCTCAGTTCAGCCAGTTGGCGTTCCACATCAAGTAGGTGTCTTTCGTACACCCTCTGGCGTACTCGAAGTTCTATGACTCCGACTCATGATTCAGCCAGTGCTTCCAGCAGGGCTTCATGGTTTCTCTCAGAACTCTCACGAGCATCTTCTAGACGAATGAGGGTATGCATTCTCGCATCAGCGACAACTTCAGTGATCTGATGTAGGGTTGTCCTGCCTTGAATCTCATTTCGGGCCACTCTGTGGACCAAGATTGGCAAGATTCTGTCTGCTGAGCCCCCGTTGCTCAGGTCATAGAAGCTTCGGTCACCATTAAATGGCATGGGCTGATCTTGTCCTTGGCTCCATGTTTCCAAACATTCCACTTACTTAGGCGTCGGGCCATGAAAAGCCGGACAAGGGTTAGGAATTGGAAAGGGAGCTGTCTGGGGTAGGTTCTTAACCTCGGGTTCGGAGTTAGCACCGTCCGAAAGGTCTTCATCATGGTGATCATTCACAGGGATTGGATGATCATTCTCTGGTTCTTCTTCAAACCATCCAGCAATGACCTCGTTCGGAAGGTACGGGTTGTCGTGGGGATGCAGTCCATCCATGTTATCTACGCGAGAATTTGGGTAAGGAAATAATTATTAGACGAACTATCTAGAAAATTGTTAGAAAAATCATCATTAGTTATATCGCTATTTGTAAAGTGCATACCAGTTATATTGTCACACCCCCGAACCAGACGGCGGAAACGTCCGGGGGCTGTCGTGACTCAATTGCATACCATAACATTGAATATATATGAAACATAACAACATTCGTCACCATTCATTTCATATTACAACCAGTAGTGTTTACATATCATACATTGTTTTAACATTACATTCCCCAAAAATTAATTTGTTCAATTCATACAAAAATAAACTGCAACCGTCACTGAGTATGATTTTCCTTGATTCACTGGTTCCCTGAGAATACAAGTATTTTGAAAAACGTCAACATATGAAATGTTGGTGAGTTCATAAGTAGTGTTTGAAATCGAATGTTTGTATTGCTTGAAAAACCACCAGAAAATCCGATATTTTCTGAAAAGAAAAGCTTTCGAAAACGTTTGTGAAGATCCATAGGTATTCTTGTTTGTTTCTATACTTTTAAAAAAATGTTCATTGAAGATGTATGCGTTTCAAATCTGTATGTAATAAAAACCCTAGGGAAACCCGATGTTCCCTTAGTTCTTTTGGAATCCATTAAGTTGCGTTGAAACCATTACGAAAATAGCAGTGTCAGTCCCAGGCGACGTTGGAAGGTTCTCGAGCAATGATTATTTACTACAAACCCGCATTACACAAACGCCCAGGTTATAGTTATACTAACGAACCCGAAGGCGTCGTCCGTACTAATCACGTTATCCAATCGCCCGGACTAAGTGTAGTCCCACATCCGAAGAGAAAGAGGTCACGAAGACCCCGGTGACTCCATTAACCGGTTGGGGAAAATATGCGTGCGAGGGGTCCCCGACCCGCCTCGTAAAATATGCAGACTCTTCTAGCAATACCATGGACCCTTGGGCTAGCTAGGCCCAATCGTTATTTGTATGTCTCGAAGAGTTAGTAGTTGTAGATTTCCATTGGCTCGAGACCGAGCCAATTCGTTTAACAACGACTTTTGGTATTGTAATGAGTTGTATTTCGTCGATAGTCGCGGTGTCATTATTTGATCAAGTTGTACATATTGAATTAGCCTTGAAATATTTCTGTTTTCAGCCCCTCATTATTTGTAAAAAAATTTACATTTTCAACCCTTTTTATGTAATATTTCCCGGTTTGGTCCTTAAACTATTTTTCTTGACATTTTAACACCAAAAAGTATTGAAATTAATATTTTCCAGCATATTTTTCATAGAAAACAGTTTAAGCCCCTGAAAATGCAGTTTTTCTCGGTTTTAGCCTTTCTTTTCGCAATTTTGACAATTTTGGCCCAAATTGGAAAATTTTTGCAACTTTGGTCCTTTTTAAATTTAAAAAGTATTTTAAACCTTTGAAAAGGATTTGGGACACTTATAGTCCACTGTTTTACAGAAATTCACAGTTTTGGCCCTCCAAAACAGAAAAATTCGCATAATGGGCCTCCTTGGGCCGAAATTTTCATTTTTAGCCCAATAAGCTTGAAATTTATGTTTTTAATCCTCTAATTGAATATAATTCCAGAAATAGTTTTATGGAAACTGTTTTGGCACATTTGATCCATCAGAATCTGTGAAATGTCAATTTGGGCCCTTAATTTTGTATTTTTCACATTTTTGGCCCAAAATTTGTGTTTTTAACCCAAAGAAAATTATTACTAAACCACTTAGCCATTTTTCTTGAAGCACTTTGTGTTTAGAAATATATTTGAAGCTAAAATCATTTAACACAAGATATATCTCGGTTTTGATGGGTTTTAAGGCTAGATCCAACATATAAACACATAAAAGCATACATATAAGCATGGAAATCATACAAGGCATACAAACGCATATAGATCTACACTTTCACTTGTATTCCCCCCCCCCCCACAAAACTCATAAAAACAGAAAATAGGGGGTATGAAGCTCACCTTGAGGTGTTGGTTCGGTTTTGCAAGGAAAAATGGAAGGAAAATGAAGTGTTTTTGGCCTTGGCTCCCTTTGATGAAGATCTTGAGTTTTGAGATGATTCTAGGGTGTAAGATCACGATTTTTGTATAGATTAGGGAAGGATTTTGATAACAAAAGAATTTAAACCATAGATCTTTGCATAATCTTACCTTAGCTGAAGAATATTGTGGAGATTTCCTCTTGAAAGCTTCCTATAACTCGAGATTTTGGAGAGGGAAGAGGAAGAAGTCTTGAGTGAATTTTAGAGAGAGTTTGTGAGTGTTTTGTGTGTGTGTGGTGATGCTCTCGGCCAAAACAAGAATGGGGAGGGAGAGGGAAGAATGGAAGTGATCTTTGAAGTGAAATGCATGGAGAAATGAGAATAATGCATGGATATCCAATGGGTAAAGATGAGGTGTCACTTGAAAGTCAACTCCTTCTTGGGTTTGGGCCTTGGGCCGAGAATGGGAAGGAAAAAAAAGATTTTTGGGCTTTTTGCTCCTAAGCCCAATATTAGTGTTAATTAGGGTGTGTTTTAAGTCTAAAGGAGTGTAGTAGGATTTTTATGTTTTTCTTGAACTAGTTTTAGGTTATTCATGTATCAAGGCTCTTAATCCATTTCATTCATGACCTAAAATGTTGGAATAAGTAAATATGGGTCCACTTGGAGTCCAATTAGGGTTCTAAGCCCATAATAGTCTAATTGGAAGCCTATTGGTCCACTTGGATCCAATAAGGAAGTTCTAGCCTAAATTAGACTTAATAAGAACTTCTAGGGTCTCCAATTGTTTGATGACTATTTGTAGTTCTAGCATGTTGTATTTGATTGAAGTTTTTGATTCACATTAACTTGAATGTATAGATTACATAGCTAAAAATTTACAGTTGTGACATCTTCCCCCCGTTAGAGGGAATTTCGTCCCGAAATTCTGTTTGAAAGCTTGATTTGAGAATTGCTAGAATAGGTGAGGGTACTTCTGCTTCATTTGATCTTCGCGTTCCCACGTGAATTCTGGCCCACGCTTTGCGTTCCACCGTACCTTCACGATCGGGATGCGACTTTGTTTAGTACGCTTCACCTCCCTGTCCATGATTTCGATTGGTTCTTCGACGAACAGGAGATTCTCATTGATTTCGATTTCGTCAAGAGGAATGACGAGAGTTTCATCTGATAGGCACTTTTTCAGATTAGAAACATGAAACACGGGGTGTACACCGTTTAGCTCCGTGGGTAGTTGTAGTCTGTATGCTACTGGACCTATTCGGGCGACGATTTCGAAAGGTCCAATGTATCGCGGGTTTAGCTTTCCTCGTTTTCCGAAACGTATAACTCCTTTCCAGGGTGAGACCTTCAACAATACTCGATCACCGACCTGGAATTCTAAGGGCTTTCGCCGTTTATCAGCGTAGCTCTTTTGCCGGTCACGCGATGCTTGTAATCGAGCTTTGATCTGGACAATCTTTTCTGTGGTCTCGCGAATGATCTCCGGTCCTGTCATTGCCCTATCCGACGTATGTGTTCTTGCTAGCTGGGTGTCACCTACTTCAGCCCAACATAACGGTGATCTACATTTACGCCCGTACAGTGCTTCGAAAGGGGCCACCTTAATGCTCGAATGATAACTATTGTTATATGAAAACTCGATCAACGGTAGGTGGGTATCCCAAGACTTTCCGAAGTCTATCACGCATGCACGAAGCATGTCTTCAAGCGTCTGAATGGTTCGTTCGCTTTGACCGTCCGTTTGTGGGTGATACGCGGTGCTCATATCAAGATGAGTTCCCATGGCCTTGTGGAGCGACTGCCAAAAGCGTGACGTGAACCTACTGTCCCTATCCGAGATGATA
Organism: Lactuca sativa; assembly: GCF_002870075.4. Classification (NCBI taxonomy): domain Eukaryota; kingdom Viridiplantae; phylum Streptophyta; class Magnoliopsida; order Asterales; family Asteraceae; genus Lactuca; species Lactuca sativa. The sequence continues at coordinate 121,584,828 of NC_056628.2, forward strand.
GATTTTGGCACTCCATGAAGTCTTACAATCTCTCGTAGGTACAAACGCGTCAGCCTCTCCATCTTGTAGGACTCTTTGATTGGCAGGAAATGGGCAGATTTCGTCAGTCGGTCGATTATTACCCATATGGTGTCCAATCCTTCCGACGTCTTGGGTAGCTTGGTCACGAAGTCCATAGAAATCCCCTCCCATTTCCACTCAGGGATTGCCGGTTGCTGTAACAATCCGGAAGGTTTCTGGTATTCCACTTTTACTTTGGCACACGTAAGGCACTTACTAACATAAGTTGCGATTTCCGCCTTCATGTTAGGCCACCAATAGTGCTGCTTAATGTCCAAATACATCTTATCCGAACCAGGATGAATGGAGTATCGTGTCTTGTGGGCTTCCTGCATAACGGTCTCTCTGAATCCTCCGATTTTTGGAACCCAGATACGGTTCATGAAGTAGTATACCCCATTCTCTTTGACTTCCAGGTTCTTCTCCATTCCGCGCAATGCCTCGCTAGTTCTATTTTCCGCTTTCATAGCCTCTGCCTGGACTGATGCAATTTGAGTGGTCAGATGAGACTGAATGGTTATCGAGTGCATTTTCGTACGGCGATTTGTGTATTCCTTCCGACTTAATGCGTCAACCACCACGTTGGCCTTGCCTGGATGGTACTTGATCTCGCATTCGTAGTCGTTTAACAACTCCACCCATCTTCGTTGTCTCATGTTCAGCTCCTTCTGATTCAAGATGTGCTGGAGGCTCTTGTGGTCTGTGAAGATGGTGCACTTAGTACCGTACAGGTAGTGCCTCCAAATTTTTAGGGCGAAGACCACGGCTCCCAGTTCTAGGTCATGGGTCGTGTAATTTACTTCGTGCGTCTTTAGTTGACGGGACACATATGCTATCACTCTTCCACGTTGCATGAGAACGCAACCTAAGCCTTGATTTGACGCGTCACAGTAAACTACAAAATCTTCCGTTCCTTCAGGTAGAGATAGTACAGGAGCGCTGCAAAGAGCTTGCTTCAAGGTTCGAAACGCAATCTCTTGTCGGTCTGTCCACTTGAATGGCACGCCCTTTTGCGTAAGCAAGGTAAGCGGCTTGGCGATCTTAGAGAAGTTTTGGATGAATCTCCTATAGTACCCTGCTAGGCCTAAGAACTGATGAATTTCTGTGGGCGTAGTCGGAGTTGCCCATCCTTCCACAGCTTTGACCTTAGAGGGATCCACATGAATTCCATCTTGGCTAACTACGTGGCCTAAGAAATTCACACTCCGAAGCCAGAACTCGCACTTGGAGAGTTTGGCGTAAAGCTTTTCCGTGCGCAGAGTCTCTAAAATTTGTCGGAGATGACGGCCATGCTCCTCCTTGCTTCGAGAATAGACGAGGATGTCATCGATAAACACAATGACGAAGTTGTCCAGGAACGGTCGACAGATTCGATTCATTAGGTCCATAAATGCGGCAGGTGCATTTGTTAGACCGAAGGGCATTACAACGAATTCATAATGTCCATAGCGGGTTCGAAAAGCGGTTTTTGGAATATCCTCTTCTCGGACTTTGAGTTGGTGGTATCCGGACCGTAAGTCTATTTTAGAGAAATAGCTAGCTCCTTGGAGCTGGTCGAATAGATCATCGATTCGTGGGAGTGGGTAGCGGTTTTTGACAGTGAGTTTGTTTAACTCTCTGTAATCGATGCACATCCTGAAAGATCCATCCTTCTTTTTGACAAAGAGCACCGGAGCTCCCCATGGCGAGTAGCTAGGTCGGCTAAATCCCTTGTCCAGAAGCTCACTGAGTTGGCTGGATAATTCCTGCATTTCAGCAGGTGCCAACCGATATGGTGATTTAGCGAGGGGAGTTGCTCCTGGAACGAGGTCGATTCGGAATTCAACCTGTCTCTCTGGGGGTACTCCTGGAAGATCTTCGGGAAACACGTCCGGAAATTCACACGCTACCGGAATGTCTTGGATGTTAGTTTCTTCTTTGGTCTTGTCCACTATGTGGGCCAAGAATGCCAAATTGTTCTTTCGCAAGTGTTTTTGCGCTTTGATGCACGAGATGAGGCGGAGATTCGTACTGGGTTTGTCTCCGTAAATTACTAGGGTTTCGTGATTTGGGAGACGAAGGCGAACGGCCTTCTCGTGGCACATAATCTCAGCATGGTGGGGGCTTAACCAATCCATGCCGATAATCACATCGAAACTCCTAATTGATACTGGCATTAGGTCTATTCGAAAGACGTGCTGGTTAAGGGTTAAGGTACATCCGATGTAGATCTCCCTAGTGGATTCGGTTTTCCCATTGGCCATTTCCACCGTATAGGTTTCATTTAGCTTCTGGGGTTGTTGTTTTAGTAAATGTTTAAACTTCTCGCTTACGAAACTTCGCTCCGCTCCGGTATCAAATAAGATGCATGCATAAGTGTGGTTTAGGAGAAACGTACCGGTCACAACAGCGGGATCTTGAACTGCATCACTCTGACCCATAGTCAGCATTCTTCCTGTTCCTCTGTTTCCTGAGTTGTTGTTGTTGTTAGGGCAATCTCGACGGAAATGTCCCGTCCTTCCACACCCGAAACAGGTGTGGCTAGGCCCTGCGTTGTTGCCGCCGGCATTGGTGTTGTTGATGTTGCGGTGGTTGTTGTTGTTGTTCTGGTTGTTTCCCTGACTCTGGTTCTGAGAAGGATAAGTCCTGCAGAACTTTGCAGTGTGTCCCCTTCAGTTGCAACTGGTGCAATGGAACTCCTTACATTCTCCATGATGATGGAAACTGCACTTATTGCACTTGGGAGCGCTACCAGAATAGGGCCTGGAAGCATTTGAAGCAGCTGAGGCTGGAGCATGTGAGGTGACTGGAACCGGCGCAGTAACAGCGTTAACTGCCACTGTTTGTTGCCTTTTTGAGGTCTCGGGGCCATGACGCCCCTTTCTTTTCTGGTTCCATCCCTTCTTACCATCCCCTTCCTTCTTCTTCTCGGTCTCCACTGGTTTTTCGCCCTTTTTGTGGTTATGATCATATAGCCTCTTTGCCAATCTCTTCGCGCTGTCAAACGTTTCAGGGTTAGCAGCTATCACGTTCCCTTGAATGGGGGATGTCAGTCCCCAAATGAATCGTTCAATCTTCTTTCCCTCTGATGTGATCATACCCGGGCACAACAGGGATAGTTCGCTGAATCTCGATATGTAAGCATCGATGTTCCCATTCTGCACCGTGAGATTCCAAAGCTCCTGCTCCATCTTCTGTATTTCACCTCGGGGGCAGTACTCAGCCGTCAACATCTCTTTCATTTCCGTCCAGGGTATAGAGTTGGCAACAGGGAGTGTCATAGCTTCTATGTGGCCATTCCACCAAGTGAGTGCTTGGTCCACGAAAGTGCAGGCCGCGAACTTCACCTTCATCTGCTCGGGGCACTCGCATATCTCGAACACCGACTCTACCTTCTCGATCCATCGCTTTAGGGCGATCACTCCCCCAGTGCCGTTGAAAGTTCGGGGTTTAGCGTTCGCAAAATCCTTGTAGGTGCACGTTTTAGTGAGTCCTTGGTTCGTCCCGTTGTTCGAACTTCCGGAGCCTTGACCATGGCCTCCTCCGTTGTTTCCTCGGTGAAGTTGTGCCATAGCTGCTGTGACCGCAGCAGACACGGCTGCCTGGAAAGCAGTGGAGTCAACTTCGGGCGGGATTGGTTCGGGATTTCCGCGAGTAGCTGGGCGAGGCATCTTTCTGTCATGAAACGGAAAGATGTTGAGTGTACGTGGTTTCGGTGAGGTTGTGATCCTACTAACTAGGTGTATGGTGCGAACCTAAACATTACTACTATCGGGCATACAATCATAATATCTCAACACATAACAACTGGTAATATCATAACAAAACACACAAAAGTTTATTAATATTATCCGCATTTAGTACAAGAAAATTTGCTCGTAGGAGCATACATATGTAACACTAATCCGACAGCATAACGGCTCCATGAGTAGTGTAGTCACTTAAACATAGAGCCGGAGTACATAACATAGTTACTAATATCCTACTACGATAGGTCTATCCCTAACCGCGATGAGCTGCGTCAGGAGGTGGTGCCGAAGTCATATGCCGAAATGTTGCGCTAGTAGCTGTGCCATCTCTGCCATGTCTCCTATAACCTCATCCCTCTCATGCTCTGCTTGCACTGCCCGAGCCTCCATCGCATACAGCTGTTGTCGCAGTGCGGCGATCTCAGCTTCGAGGGAACGGTTCTCTCTTGGGGGGTTCACTGGTGGAGTGGGGTGATCTGGTTGTGCCTCGTCCTCGCATGGTGGGATGGGGTCCTGGCCCCCGACCTGACCCTCCTCGTCGTCATCGTCGACCTCTCCAAATTCGTAGTCGGTGTCTATATATTCGTCGGGTTCGACGTCGTGTGCTTCTCCTGGATGCTCTCCCGGCTCATCCACCAGCATCCCGTGAGCTACTAAGGCCTGATGAAACTGGATACCCGGCTGCTCCTCCTCAGGCTCCTCCTCCTCCTCCAGCCACCCGTTGTTTCCCTGATTAGGGAAGTAGGGGTCTCCAGGGTGATGAAAACCAGCCATGCTGTCTGCGCGAGTACGTAATTATGCTACATTATTCCTAGGGTACTATGACTATTGTACAGACTAAGCAAACATTCTCTTTTTGGGTGATAAAGGGTATAGTTTTAGGTTCCCTGGCTATTCCGATCTCATCAAGACGTGTGTTAGTTTTACCTTGGAGAGAATGTAGTTGATCAGGCTACATTCGCCCCTTGGCATTACTAAGAACAGTCTCGAATGAACCGAGATACCAGCTTTATTGTGTTTGATTCAGCGTTAGGTCCTTATTCCTAATGCAAGCAAGTGTATTTTATTTACTTGTTTTGTTCAGAGTTATGTTAGTCCTTCTTTTTGGTTTATAGTTGCATATCAATGTATGGCTCGACATGCTAGTTCACTATAAACAAAGCTCTGATACCAACCTGTCACACCCCCGAACCAGACGGCGGAAACGTCCGGGGGCTGTCGTGACTCAATTGCATACCATAACATTGAATATATATGAAACATAACAACATTCGTCACCATTCATTTCATATTACAACCAGTAGTGTTTACATATCATACATTGTTTTAACATTACATTCCCCAAAAATTAATTTGTTCAATTCATACAAAAATAAACTGCAACCGTCACTGAGTATGATTTTCCTTGATTCACTGGTTCCCTGAGAATACAAGTATTTTGAAAAACGTCAACATATGAAATGTTGGTGAGTTCATAAGTAGTGTTTGAAATCGAATGTTTGTATTGCTTGAAAAACCACCAGAAAATCCGATATTTTCTGAAAAGAAAAGCTTTCGAAAACGTTTGTGAAGATCCATAGGTATGCTTGTTTGTTTCTATACTTTTAAAAAAATGTTCATTGAAGATGTATGCGTTTCAAATCTGTATGTAATAAAAACCCTAGGGAAACCCGATGTTCCCCTAGTTCTTTTGGAATCCATTAAGTTGCGTTGAAACCATTACGAAAATAGCAGTGTCAGTCCCAGGCGACGTTGGAAGGTTCTCGAGCAATGATTATTTACTACAAACCCGCATTACACAAACGCCCAGTTTATAGTTATACTAACGAACCCGAAGGCGTCGTCCGTACTAATCACGTTATCCAATCGCCCGAACTAAGTGTAGTCCCACATCCGAAGAGAAAGAGGTCACGAAGACCCCGGTGACTCCATTAACCGGTTGGGGAAAATATGCGTGCGAGGGGTCCCCGACCCGCCTCGTAAAATATGCAGACTCTTCTAGCAATACCATGGACCCTTGGGGACCAGTGGTACAAGCCATTGAAAGTCACTCTACATTGTGCCAAGTCGGTAAAACTCAACACTCCGTAGAAAATATGTGTCTTCGGGCCTTAAGATCAGGTCATTGGGCTAGCTAGGCCCAACAAGCAAGATTTTACACTTTTGGGGCCCGAAGATGGTGCGTAGACGTCTGTGCACACTCGTATGTATATGTATTACCAATCGTTATTTGTATGTATCGAAGAGTTAGTAGTTGTAGATTTCCATTGGCTCGAGACCCAGCCAATTCGTTTAACAACGACTTTTGGTATTGTAATGAGTTGTATTTCGTCGATAGTCGCGGTGTCATTATTTGATCAAGTTGTACATATTGAATTAGCCTTGAAATATTTCTGTTTTCAGCCCCTCATTATTTGTAAAAAAATTTACATTTTCAACCCTTTTTATGTAATATTTCCCGGTTTGGTCCTTAAACTATTTTTCTTGACATTTTAACACCAAAAAGTATTGAAATTAATATTTTCCAGCATATTTTTCATAGAAAACAGTTTAAGCCCCTGAAAATGCAGTTTTTCTCGGTTTTAGCCTTTCTTTTCGCAATTTTGACAATTTTGGCCCAAATTGGAAAATTTTTGCAACTTTGGTCCTTTTTAAATTTAAAAAGCATTTTAAACCTTTGAAAAGGATTTGGGACACTTATAGTCCACTGTTTTACAGAAATTCACAGTTTTGGCCCTCCAAAACAGAAAAATTCGCATAATGGGCCTCCTTGGGCCGAAATTTTCATTTTTAGCCCAATAAGCTTGAAATTTATGTTTTTAATCCTCTAATTGAATATAATTCCAGAAATAGTTTTATGGAAACTGTTTTGGCACATTTGATCCATCAGAATCTGTGAAATGTCAATTTGGGCCCTTAATTTTGTATTTTTCACATTTTTGGCCCAAAATTTGTGTTTTTAACCCAAAGAAAATTATTACTAAACCACTTAGCCATTTTTCTTGAAGCACTTTGTGTTTAGAAATATATTTGAAGCTAAAATCATTTAACACAAGATATATCTCGGTTTTGATGGGTTTTAAGGCTAGATCCAACATATAAACACATAAAAGCATACATATAAGCATGGAAATCATACAAGGCATACAAACGCATATAGATCTACACTTTCACTTGTATTCCCCCCCCCCCCACAAAACTCATAAAAACAGAAAATAGGGGGTATGAAGCTCACCTTGAGGTGTTGGTTCGGTTTTGCAAGGAAAAATGGAAGGAAAATGAAGTGTTTTTGGCCTTGGCTCCCTTTGATGAAGATCTTGAGTTTTGAGATGATTCTAGGGTGTAAGATCACGATTTTTGTATAGATTAGGGAAGGATTTTGATAACAAAAGAATTTAAACCATAGATCTTTGCATAATCTTACCTTAGATGAAGAATATTGTGGAGATTTCCTCTTGAAAGCTTCCTAGAACTCGAGATTTTGGAGAGGGAAGAGGAAGAAGTCTTGAGTGAATTTTAGAGAGAGTTTGTGAGTGTTTTGTGTGTGTGTGGTGATGCTCTCAGCCAAAACAAGAATGGGGAGGGAGAGGGAAGAATGGAAGTGATCTTTGAAGTGAAATGCATGGAGAAATGAGAATAATGCATGGATATCCTATGGGTAAAGATGAGGTGTCACTTGAAAGTCAACTCCTTCTTGGGTTTGGGCCTTGGGCCGAGAATGGGAAGGAAAAAAAAGATTTTTGGGCTTTTTGCTCCTAAGCCCAATATTAGTGTTAATTAGGGTGTGTTTTAAGTCTAAAGGAGTGTAGTAGGATTTTTATGTTTTTCTTGAACTAGTTTTAGGTTATTCATGTATCAAGGCTCTTAATCCATTTCATTCATGACCTAAAATGTTGGAATAAGTAAATATGGGTCCACTTGGAGTCCAATTAGGGTTCTAAGCCCATAATAGTCTAATTGGAAGCCTATTGGTCCACTTGGATCCAATAAGGAAGTTCTAGCCTAAATTACACTTAATAAGAACTTCTAGGGTCTCCAATTGTTTGATGACTATTTGTAGTTCTAGCATGTTGTATTTGATTGAAGTTTTTGATTCACATTAACTTGAATGTATAGATTACATAGCTAAAAATTTACAGTTGTGACATATATGTAATCAACACAGGATAGGCATACCAGTTAGTCCCACAAAGTATCCTTTGGTACTAGGATATAAAGTCCATTCTATCTCGTCGATTATGTGATTGAATCACAAGATAAAGATAACAAGGAGAATTATATAACAGTATCTACACACATATCATATGTAATAGTAACTCATCATATATTGCCTATGTAAAAGTATCCATGTAAGAGTATATGAACATATACCTTCGCTACCCAAAGGTACTGAACTGACTGATTAGAACTATTATGTCTATATATGTACACATGATATATAATTGATATTTAAACGACATTTGGACGGATACCCGATACCCTACCAGACCAAATCCCAACGGGGAAAAGGAAATAAAGCGGGTTAGCCTTCCTAAGTCCTTTAAACATTATTTACATAACTATACATATACAAGCATGCTTTTAACAAGGTATCTATGTAAAAGTATCCTGGCAAGTGTATCCAAGTAAGTGTATCCATGTAAGTGTATCTCTTCCAATAGCATTTAGTATAGACTCATGAATGAACTGACTCTGGTGTAATTCCTTGTAATAAGAATAGCAAGTAGTATCTCCTAACTATACCTATAATAGTTACTAGAAATGTACAAGTATCAACGAAGGTATACCTTTGCTAGCCAAAGGTACTGAACTGAATGAGGGCACTTTTATGTCTACATATTTATACATGATATATAACTAATATTTAGACGACATTCGGACGGATAACCGATACCCTACCAGACCACATCCCAACAGGGAAAAGGAAATAAAGTGGGTTAGCCTTCCTAAGTCCTTTAAACATTATTTATATAACTATACATATATGGGCATGCATTTGATAATATAAAAGCATAAAAGGAGTTTTTTAAAACCTTTGAAAAAGATTAATATCTAAGAAAAGTTAGACTTGATGTCTGTTTATAAAACAGTTTGAAAGTATTTTGTTTGAATAAACAGTTTAAGTATAAAGAACACCTTTGTTTGAAATACATTTGTAACAGAGTCTAAAAGAAACATACAGTGTATAAATCAGTTTGATAAAGAGTTTTAAACATATAAAAACGTTTAATGAAACGTTTAAAGAAATCTATTTGATAAAATAGCTAACGTATAGTAAATCCATTTGCATGTTAGTTATTATTAACATGTGACTGATATAATAACAAGCATGATTCAACTTGTATCCCCCCCATAAAAGTATTTACAAACATTTAAAACATTGATTAAGGGGTATGAACTCACTTGTAGTTGGTGGTTTGGATGAACTGAAGATGTAGGATTGCTAGGTGTCAAGTGAAGACTTGAACACACTCTATGATCCTAGTAAACATATAATATAACATATATGTATCCAATTAGTATTTAAACAACTAATAAACAAAGTTAATACCCACTAGGACATGCTAAACACCTCCTACAAGTGTTATAAGTCCCAAGGATTGCTTCTAAGTGTTGTAAGGAAAGGCTAGTGTGTTTGGGGTTCAAGGAAAACTCCACAAAAGAGTTTACGGTTTTGTAGTCACTAACAAAAGAGTTTATGGTCGTAAACCCTTGCGTTTACGGCTGTAATCTCACATACTTTTGACAATTTGTTGTTTGAAGCCATAAAAGTCCCTAGAAGCTTTCCTACTTGAAGTATGTGACTAAGGAAGGAACTAAGGAACCATTTCACTCCTGTTTGAGTTTACTACCGTAAACTCATACGGTTTATGGTATTTGGGGGGGGGGGGGGGGGGTTTCAAGTCCTTAGTGCATCAAAGAATGGATCCAAGTTAGTTACTAAGGCATAGGAAGGAATATGGGTCTTTTATACATCCTTTGGGGAGTTCACGGTTTTGGGAGATCCCCAAACCGTAAACACCTATAAATGGGGTAACTTGGTGATTTTGATGTGCTAAACACATCAAAGGAAGCTTCCATACTCGTCTCTCATAGTCATCCAATAACTTAACCATGTATTCAATTAGTATCCTATGACATGCTTACAACATGATTAAATACCATGTCCATTTCATAATATGGCATAAATGATGAAATCATTTGCCAAGCAAATAGAATATAAATCATTTCATCTAGTTCAAACCTATGAGCTATGTACTTTTGAGGCTAGCTTAAAATGATGCCATATGACAATGCCAAGAATTCTCCAAAAGAATCTTGTGTCTTGATCCCTTTCAAGATATTGCCCATATATGTGTAAGGAAATGAAACTTTTAACATTCATTTTATTTATCCATTATAGATTTTACATTCCAAGGATGTATCTTCTCCTTCGTAAGTCTTTCATTTTAGAAACACTTTCCTGGTCAAGATGAAAACGACTTTGCTTAGTCCGAATGTGATTTCAAATGATTAAGTAAATCTCACTCATACAAGATTAGGAATTTCACTATGCTCCCACTAGTTCTTAGTAAACACACGTTTTGATATTAAAACATACCTGGTGGTTTTACAAAAAATGATGATTGCAACATTGAGATATTTGCTTTATATCCACAAGTGGATCTCAAACTCTACACATTTTGTTATGATAACATCGATTAAGAAAACCTTCAGGCTAATCTATATACATATGTTCCAGTAGATTTCTATTAAGAAAAATGGTCTTTCTTGAAATCTATTCACTATATCTCATATTAAGAATATGAATTTATAGCAAATAATATCCTTATTGCTCTAATCATAGCTAATTGTGAAAAAGATTTGATCACAGTCAATGTCATGAGTATGATGAGGACCACAGTCAATGACATGAGTGTAAGACAATCCTTTTACTACAAATCTTGCTGTAAATGTGTATCCTTATCCATGTAATTTATTCTTTCTAAAAGAATTATTTACTCCTTCTAGCCTTGCTATAGGGATAAATTTTAATCTAGCCCATACTTGATTCTCATACATGGATTACATCTCAGGTTCATAACTCTAAGTCATTTATTGGATTCAAGATCTGACATATCAACTTGCTATTTGATGGATTTTCCAGAAACCATCAATAAAAGCTCATCAATGAGAGATTCCATATATCTCAAGTCATAGATGATTTCTACCATTAATCCGAACAATTTGTGTTTGTGAATAGCTATTGTTCAAGTTTAACAATGTTTGTTAAAACTAGTGCTAACTATTACTACATAAGGTCATGGTTCTTGAGCTGCTTCAATTTCCATGTACCTCCCACTTGCTTTGTCATTAGAAGCTTGCTTTCTAATAACTTAGATTTCACAAGAATAAAAGAACATATTCTTTTGGGGTTTGCATATAATAATCTAAGCCACATTTGGAGTATTATACAAATATGCATTTAGTAGATTTTGTGTTTAGAAGCATTAGTCCAACATCGAATTCAAATCCACAAAAAATTAAGTAAGATGAGGATGGAGCCTTTCAGTACTGAGTCTTAGAAAATGTTTAATCTACATATTATTTGGTATTTGTATTCAAGATACAACTAATAGTGATTGAAGTATTATCCCAAAAATGATTAAAGGATAATATTTCTGTAGATTAGAAAGTAAATCATACCAAGTAAGATTTAATTCATCCTTTAATATCATTAAGGCCTTAGATGGTTCTTATTGGTTTGTATCTCAACTTTTGAAACCTTCAAGAAATATTTCACAATTATGCTTTACCAAGTAAAATATAATTAAAACTACTATAGTTGTTAATAAAGTTGATTTGGTATCTTGTGCTTAATCTCATACATTCATTACAAAGGAAGTCATACACCAAAGTTTATAGTTCTTTAATAATTTTCTCTACACTTTAGTGAAAATATCATTAGTCTCGCACCCCCGAACTGGGACGGCGGAAACGTCCGAGGGCGTATGACTTCATCTTGTAATATCATGACAATGTATATAAAAGAAATATAACCATCATCGTCATCATACATTCAAGACTACACCATCCATGGTTTACAATATTGTGTTTGTTCATTAAAATTACATCCCAAAATAACAAATGTATGATGAAACCAAAATACAACACTCATTCAAATCCATAGCTGTAAAGAATCCGGCTCACTGTTTTCCTGAGAATACATGTCGTTTGAAAAGCGTCAACATAAAAATGTTGGTAAGTTCATAACCACGTTTGTATAAAGACTTTGTAGTAGATTGTATATCTCCAGAAAATCCAATATATTCTTGTAAAAATGTTTGTAAGTCTTGTTTCCAATCATGTATAACTGCATGTGTATTCTTTGTTAAACTTGTTTTGAAAAGGTATTGTGAGTGATTCCCAGAAAATCCTATATTTTTTTCTATATGAAAAGTGTGATCTTAACCCTAACACCCGAGTGGTGAAAGTAGATGTAAAATAGTTGATGGAGAGGTTCGTACTTCGTAACATGAGTAAAGTGTAGATATTGCGTAAATTTTAATATAATATTGTTATTGTCTTTGTGAGTCGTTATAACCATACCAATATGACGGAGTGCTTGTCTTGACGTTCTTCAGGCAACGGTTTCTGAGAAGATATTTGTCACCCAAGACTAGCCTGTCTAGCTGTAGCGAGCAGCTCAGGTGTGGGGTGTCAACCTCGTATATATATCTATATACAAACTCTCGTTCTCTCTCTAGGAGACTCTAGTTATAACTACAAGGCTTACGGTGTACACTGAAATAGGTACGGTGGAGGTGTGTCTCACATGAGACTTTATGGAATTTATGCAAACATTGAGTTTCATTATTTAACGTTATAAATAATGTTACTAGGGTATATTTTTTACTACAAAATATGGGCGATAAAAATATAATCGTTTTACCGAAAGTGTCAAAATATCGAATTGTTACAAATATTGTTACTAAATGCCTAATTAAAATAGAATTATCACATAAGGCCCAATTTAAAATGTATAAGGCCCAATTTACCCAATTTATTATCGGAGGCGCATTGTTATTTGAAATGTTCACAAATAGCCCAATATTTTCCAAAAGGCTAATAATGGCCCATTATTATCAAGAATGTCGAAAATGACCCATTTTTACTAGAGTTGACAAAAATAGCCCATATTTACAAAAGTATTAAAAAATGGCCCAAATTTATTAAAGCCCATTTTCGGCCCACTTTTGCTAAGATGTTCAAAAATGACCCAAGTTTATTAAGAAAACCCCCTTTTCGACCCTTTTATACTAAAATATTCAATAAAGACCGAAGTTTATCAAATGTTCAAAAATGGTCCATATTTACTAAAAAGGCCCATTTTACCAAAATGGTCGAAAATGGTCCCTTGTTAATGGAAACTTCCATTTTTATCATTTCCATGTTTTCCTGTCAAAATATTTTTAAACATAAGTTTTGGACTAATTCTTGAGATGTTTATCATGAATCAAAGGAAATATATTTCATGTAGAAACTAGTTTTTCATTTTTAACCACATGTTAAGTTAACTAAGTCTAATAACTTGACATCTAACCAAAATCTCGAGTTCTTAGATACCTAGTATGAAGTTCACAACACTTAACACACATATCATCCAACACATGCACATAGAAGCAAATAAACAAGGATTTACATAAGACTTTGACTTACATCCTCCCCCAAAAGAAAGAAAAACTAAAAAATTGGGGTATGAAGCTCACCTTAGGGCTTGATCGGTTTTGAAGAGGAAAATGAAGGAGGTTTTCGGCCTAGTGTGCTCCTTTGGAAAGATTTTTGAAACCAAGATGGTTCTAGGAGCATAAACACAAAAAGGAGGTGGTTATGAGGAATAATCTTAGTATAAGAAGAAAGTGAATAACTTGAATGATGATATAGACTTACCAACTTTATGATCTTGAAGAATGTACCATCCGTAGATCTAGGCTAGTCAATTTAGAGATAATACAAAAGATTATCTAGAATAAATAATCTTAACCAAGTTGTAGAATGTGTCTCAAGGGTTCCGTACATATAAAGAACGTCGGAATCCGAGTTATAACGAAGAAGTTATGGGCCGTCGAAGTTTTACGGCAAAACCCACACGACACTGGGAGACGTAAATAGTGAATTTTTGATAAAGGACTTTTTAGCCTTAGTGATCTAAATAAAAGTTCTAGTATACATTAAACCAGGAGCATACAAAAAAAAGAACACCCAAATCTGACTTCGTATGAGGAAGTTATGAATTTTCTAAGATTTGGCATAGCAGTGCACGACCCGAAATTCGAATTTTAGTTCGAGCGATTTTTGGCCTACGTGGCCTAAATAAGAATTGAAGATCTCATTAATAGGAACTCAATGGTAAAAAGACAGACAAAAACAAAGTCCGTATGTAGAAGTTATGAATTTTACGCGGATATTTAACAGTATAATCTCCTCGTACTGTTAAATTTAAGATCGATCGGGAATTAGCTGACGGAGTCAAAATGAAAGTTGTAGATCTTATTTTTACCTACGCGTGGATATAAAGAACGTCAAAAACGTAGCTCATATGTGAAATGTACGGATTTTAGAAGTCAGAAGTGTGTTGTGCGAAAATGGGTGATGTGGCACAATCTTGGCCATTGCTTTCTCCCCAAGTCTTGCCACTAGATGGTGACATATGGCACTAAGTTCAGCCATTTTCACCGTATAAATAGAACCTCTCCCACCCTCATTTTCTTCACACATTTCCCATTCATTCTTCTCTTTACTCTCTCTAGAACCCCTCTCTAGCCCCGAAACCCCTGAAAAGCGTAGGGAACCTCCCTAGCACGAGGCGGAAGCCCCGAAGTGCTCGACGGCTCCGAGAAGAAGAGCTTTTCGGCTCGGGAATGCTGCTCCAAGCAAAGCCCGGTTTTTCTATAAAACCCGTTGTAAGTGAGCTATTATTATGGCTTATATAAATATTGTTTAACGCTTATATAATAGTAATAATTGCTAGACTATTAATTAGTCTTGATGAATAATAGACTAAACTATAGTGGTAATAATACTAGGTTTCGTCGAAGGAAATTATTTTTAAGAAGCGAAGCGCTATCTGAGTTCGGATTCACCACCTTTTCAAGTGAGTGCATGGTCCCTTTCATCTTACACATAGATATGAAGTATTTTATATAAATTACATGCTATGTGTGCATATTATCTGAATACTTGCTGTGTATGATGGATGAATGATTTTATACATGTTTTAAATGATTTAAATATATATATATATATATATATATTTATTTATTTATTTATTTTATATCTACAAATATGTTGGGATAAAACATGGGTAGATGAAATAGTTGGTGTGTGATGAAATAAAATGATGAGAGATAGGTGATGAAAGGAAGGTCATGATAATTAGGTGATGGATAGGTGATGATGAATCGGTGATGTAGGATGAAAGATACTATAACTTTATCCGGAAATTTGGATATGTAGTCATCTACTAGAGTATAGATGAAGACAACGGACTATTCTAGAAAACCCGTGGAAACACCACGAGACTTATAACCTGTAGGTGATGAATTATAAGTCTAGGTGATGTTGTGACTATATATTCATGTGATGATACTCTAACCCTTACTATGAATTACACGTTCAGGCGACGTTGTAACTACGTATTCATGCCTTAGGAACGAGCATATAAGTAAATGTGAGGTAAAAAGATGAGAGGTAAATATGATATAGGAGATGACCCTTAAGATAATTCTTTAAGGAAGATTAAAGAATATAACGGGGATCGGTAATCGGGTTGATTGTTTCATGTTTAAATATAATAATTCTATTATTGTGGGTTGAAAACCCTATGTACTCACTAGGTTTCCCAACCTGACCCACTCCAGCTTATTTGTATCACAGGTGTCGATACAAAGCTACATTGCACTAAGAAATTTAAAAGAGATGTAGATCACTAGTGTAAATGAATGTAAGTTCTGTTTATGCTTATGTTTCTGTATTGACGATGACATCCCAAATGTTTTAAATGAATAAGAATACATTTCTTCAAACATGCTTTGATAACGTATTTATCATGTTTTTCTAGGAACAAATTCCGCAACATTTTTATTAAAAGAAGTACTCTGATTTTTATAAAGCATAAACAAAATTGGTCTTTTCTAGCCGTGAAAATGGGGATGTCACAAAGAAGAAGCCTTGAAACACACTCACTTCACATGATTTTTTTGAAGAGAGGAAGAGAGTATTTCTTTGTGTTTTAGAGAGAGAGAGAGAGAGAGAGAGAGAGAGATGAGAGGATTAAGTGTGTTTGAAATGAAGAGTGAAGGGGAATATGGCGAAGGGTTGGCCGATCCTTGGAGATTAAAAAGGAGAGAGGCTGGTTCTTAAAGTATGTTGGGATAAACAAGGTTGCATGGAAGTATGGTAAACAATCACCTTGTTATATGGTGAATATTATAGAGGTATTCATCAATTTAAGCTTTAAGTAGTTCTTCACTGTAGAATAAGGCCCAATAAGGGTCTTACAACCCAAGATTATGTTAATTAAGAGTTTTCGGCCCAACTATGGCCCAAATATGGGTTCATGGCCTAAAAAAAGGTTAACTAGGGCTTTTGGCCCATCTAGGTCCCAATTAGGAAGTTTTGGTCCATCAAGAGGTTTGGACCGAGAAGGCTTGGGTTAAGGCCCAAAGTTGAGTGAATATAGCTTATTGGGTTATATTTTGGGCTTATACGAGGAAGTTTTGACTAGAAACACAATTTTGGATGTGTAAATCCGTATTGTATTGAAATTAACTTATATTGCATGTAGTGTTACATGGTTACACAAAGGAAGCTAGTTGTACATGGATATAAATTTTTAGTCCTAAGATGCTAGTTGTGAAACCATCCCCCTATTAGAGGGAATTTCATCCCGAAATTCTTTTGTGAGATATCCTTAAGAGCTAGAAAAGAGGTGAGTGCACTTTTGCATCATTTGATCCTCACGCTCCCATGTGAACTCAAGTCCGTGTTTTTCACTCCATCTAACCTTTACAATAGTAATGCGACTTTGTTTCATACGCTTCACTTCCCTATCCATGATTTCAACTGGTTCCACAATGAAGTGGAGATCTTCATTCACCTTAATCTCATTGATATGAACAACAAGGGTTTCATCCGATAAGCATTACTTGAGGTTTGACACGTGAAAGAAAGGGTGTATGTTGCTGAGCTCTTATGATAGTTGCAGCTTGTAGGCTACCGGACTGATCCTGGAAAGGATCTCGAATAATCCAATGTATCGTGAGTTTAGCTTTCCCCGCTTTCCAAACCGTATTATCCCTTTCCAGGGATAGAGTTTTAGCAGCACGCGATCACCTACTTGGAACTCCAACGACTTTCATCTTTCGTTTGCATAGCTCTTCTGTCTATCCCGAGATGCTTGGAGTCGTGCCCTGATTTCGACGATTTTCTCCGTTGTTTCCTGGATGATTTCAGGTCCTGTGAGTGTGTTGTTCGGAACATGTCCCCTTGCCAACTGGGTGTCTCCTACCTCAGCCCAACAGAGGGGTGATCTACATTTCCAACCATACAAGGCCTGGAAGGGAGCGACTTTAATGCTTGTGTGGTAGCTATTGTTGTAGGATAATTTGATTAGTGGCAAGTGAGTATCCCATGCCTTGCCAAAATCTATCACACAATCTCAGAGCATATTTTCCAGTGTCTGAATGGTTCGATCACTTGGGATGTCGGTCTGGGGTTGGTAGGCAGTACTCATATCAAGCTGGGTCCCCATTGCTTTCTAGAGTGACTGCCAAAATTGTGAGGTGAATCTACTACCTCCGTCAGAGATGATAGATATCGGCACTCCATGAAGTCTCACCACCTCCTTTATGTAGATTTGTGTTAATCTCTCCATTTTGTATGTTTCTTTTATTGGTAGGAAATGGGCGTATTTAGTCAACTGATCGACAATTGCCTAATTGACATTCAGTCTGTCAGTCGATTTAGGAAATTTGGTTATAAAATCCATTGTTATTCGTTCCCATTTCCACTCAGGTATCACTGGTTTATGAGGTCCATAAATGATGTAGGTGCATTCGTTAGACCGAAGGGCATTACCACGAACTCAAAATGTTTGTAGCAGGTTCAGAAGGCAGTCTTGGGGATATCCTCTTCTTGGACCCGTAGTTGGTGATATCCGGACCGTAGATCTATCTTGGAAAAATAACCGACTCCTTGAAGCTGGTCGAATAGATCATCAATCCAAAGGAGCGGGTATCGGTTCTTTATAGTGAGTTTGTTTAATTACCGATAATCGATGCACATTATGAAAGATCCATCCTTCTTCTTGACAAACAAGACCGGAGCTCCCAGGGTGAGAAGCTTGGTCTTATAAATCCTTTGTCTAGATGTTCACTTAATTGACTCGATAACTCATGCATTTTCACTCGGGCTAACCTATAGGTGACTTGGCAATTGATGTGGCTCTAGGTATCAGGACAATCCAAATTCGACATGTCTCTCGAGAGGTATCCTCGAGAGGTCTTCCGGAAATACGTTTGGAAAGTTGCACACCTCTAAAATAGCGTTGATGTTCTTTTCCCCTTTCTATTTGTCCACCACGTGGGCTAGAAAGGCATGATTTTTCTTGTGCAGGCACTTTTTTGCCTTGATGCATGATATGAGACGAAGGTTTCCACTAGGTTTATCGCCGTAAATGACTAATGTTTCGTTGGTGGATAAATGAAGGAGAACGGCCTTCTCGCAACACATAATATCGGCATGGTGGGGGCTTAACCATTCCAAACCGATAATCACATCAGAACTTTGAATATTAACCAGCATCAAGTCGATTGTAAATGAGTGGTTACTTAGTGTTAGTGTGCACGCTATGTAAATGTATTTGGTTGTTTATGTTTTCCCATTAGCCATCTCTACCGTGAAGGTTTTGCTTAGCTTTTGGGGGTTTTGATTTAGTAGGTGTTTGAATTTGTGACTTACAAAACTCCGCTCAGCCCTACTATCAAATAAAATGCATGCGTAAGTGTTGTTGAGGGGAAACATGTTGGATTAAATGTCTAAGCCCATAACTATTATTGGTATGTACTCGACCCGAGAGTAGCATGGTCCATTTGGGTTGCATATCATCAGGACAATTTGTTAGGATAGACTCTTGAGAAAAGGTTATATATGATTTATTAATATATTATAAGTTCTAATATATTAATATGAAATCATATGTTTTAATTACTATTGTTTAAGAATTAATTTGGAATTAATTTAGTGATCAAAAGAGACTAATTAAATCTATCGGGACTAATTATGGTAATTATTTATATTTATATGTGTTGGGCTTATGATCCATGTTGGACCAAGTTTATGTATGGATACATAAAGAGTTGGACCACATGAACCATGCATCATAAGACCCATGAGTATCGATTTAATATAGATGGTTTTGGTGTATGAAGATTCTCTCTCAAATGTCTAACTTTGTCCATGATGTGTTGTGACTTCATTTGAGGCTTCCACACTACTGGGGCTAAGCTCTTATGGCCAAGTACATCAAGACTTCAAGCTACATAAAAGGTATGTTACCCTAACTAGTATCTTATATGGTTTATGTGAAATGCATGCTAGTTATAGGTTTAATGCATTGTAAACCATTTGCATGTATAATTACTGAAAACATAGATCCAAGGTATTTAGGGTTGTATGTACACCATAGGATGTTGTAGTGTAAAAAACCCATTAAAACATACCAGTTACTACAGTCGGATCTTGTACTGTCTCCCCCTGTCCCATTGCTAGGACCCTGTGGGATCCCCTAGCACCCTGGTTGCTGACTTTTGGGTAATTTCGCTTGACATGGCCAACCTCCCCACATCCGTAACACGTGCGGCTGACCCCAAACTTGTTGGGTTGATGGTTGTTTTGTTGAGGGGGCGCCCTCCAATATCGGGCAGTGCGCCCTTTTCTATTGCACTTTATACATTGGAAGTCTTTGCATGCCCCAATATGATGGAAACTACACTTGTCACACTAGGGGTGGGAACCTACATAGGGTCTTGCAGGTGCTGGAATGGTTGTAGTAGTTGCAGCTGGGGCTTGTATGGCCTGAGTGGTAGCAGTGTGAACCGCTACCATTTACTACTTCTTAGAAGAATTTGAAGTTTGTCCCTCTTTCCTTTTACTTCCCTTATTCCTCTTGTTGTTATCTTCCTTCTTGGTCTCTACCTCTAAAGTCTTGGTGCCCTTCTTGTTCCCATGATCATACAACTTTTGTGCCAAGCGCTTTGCACTATCGAACATATCAGGGTTGGCGGCAATCATGTTTCTCTGAATTGGAGGAGTTAACCCCCATATAAAGTGTTCGATTTTCTTTCCTTCAGAGGTGATCATCCATGGGCACAGGAGTGCCAGTTCACTGAACCTTGTGATATAGGCTTCAACATCGGAATTTTGTACAATAAGGTTCCAAAGTTCTTGCTCAAGCTTTTGTACATCCCCATGAGGGCCATACTCAGCTAACATCATTGTCTTGAGATCCTCCCTAGACTTAGCGTTGGCAACGGGAAGAGTTAAGGCCTTGACATGGCCATTCCACCATGATAAAGCCCGATCAGCAAATGTACATGCAACAAACCTCACCTTGCTTTCTTCCGGACAATCACAAATTTCAAAGATGGATTCAGTTTTCTCAAATCAGCGTGTTAAAGCTATCACTCCACCGTTTCTGTCAAAAGTTCTGGGTTTCGCATTGGTAAAATCCTTATAGGTACATGTTCTTGTTGGTCCTTGATTCCCTCCATTATTGGAACTTCCCGTTCCTTGACCATTGCCACCCCCATTGTTACCGTTGTGGATGTGAGTCAACATTGCAGTAACTGCAGCTAATACGGCTGGCTGAAATGCAGCAGAGTTTATCTCCGGCACAGGCAGTGGTGGTGACGGTGTGTTGTTATTTCTACGAATGCACCTTCGAGGCATCTTCTACTATGGAACAAAAGGATGATAAGCACATAATAGTTGTTTTTTTTATTGACTAGTGGCTGCAGTGATTCAATTTGTGCTTATAAGTGAAATCATACAATGTCAAGAAATAATGAGAATAGAAAACATAGCAGATAACAACATCACAAACAAAACACACACTTGTTTCGTTACTGATAAAAGTTTAGTACATGTTACGTGAAAATTTGGCGTCTATAAGGCCTACATACATTGGATAAAAGTCAAATAGTAATACAACCCCCATCGAGTAGTGTAATCACTTAATCTAGGTGTTAACCGTAAACACACAAAGTAAAAAAAGGAAGAGGAGATCACATCAAGGGAAAGCAAGGGTAGGATGGGTCCTACTCACGGCGGGAGGTTTCTGATGGTGTTGATGACGAAGTGGATGTGTGTGACAACCCGAAACTTTCATTTGTATAATTTCCACATCCAAACACTTCAAATAATATTCAAAAACATTTTAGTATATTTTTGGACAGGTTTAAACCCGTTTGGTGCTTTATTTTATTTTTCGTCAAACGATTTAATAAAAAGAAGTGACGTAATTAGCAACACGTAACAAACGGAACAACCTGAAACCTTAGCAAGGTGTTTACAGCAAAACATGGGTGTTTGGGCCGTAAACACCGTCTTTCCCCAAGATTCATGCATATAGCATGAGTTTACACTTTATGTCCTCATTTCCCACTCCCCACATCAAGAACAAAAGGTTCTCTCTCAACTATCATCATACATTTCTTCCAAATCCGCCAAAAATGTAAGTTTCCCTCCTAGATTCTTTCATAAAAACACTTAATCTAGTGTTTCTACATCTTCTCATCCATAAATTTCCGATTTTTACATAGATCTTCAAAGGATCTTCAAATCACCAAGAACACATTTGTGTTTTTAGATCCTAAAACACCTCTACAAGCCTCCAAGAAGTAAGTATACTCTTCCTAACTAGTTGTTTAGTTAGTATGCTTGTTAAATCCATGGAATAAACCTCAAAAACCCTCAAGAACACATGTTTACGTTTTGGGAATCTCCCAAAATCGTAAACACCCAAACCGTAAAAACCTTAAAGGGTGTTTTGGTGTCCCTAACTCCTTCCTTAGTATGTTTAATGGGCTAGAAACTTGTATGAATGAGCTTCGGACCACAAAACACGAAGGAAATGATGTGCTCAAGGGTTTACGGCCGTAAACCCTAGTGTTTACGACCGTAAACTCCCAAGGAGTGGTCCAAGGACCGCAAACTCCAAGGGAGTACCCTTTTGAACCTTAATCACTTCTCAAGACCTTTGTTTTGACCTTAGAACCCTTCCTAGTGATGCAAGAGACCTTCAAACACACAAACTCACTACTCCCATTAGTTTACGTCTATAAACTCATGGGGGAAGTGGTCTCTCAACCGCAAACTCATCTTAGGGTGGTCATTTGAAGTGTAAACTCCATAGTGAGGCCATACATTCTTTAGAAGCAACCCCTAGCACTTCTTGCACTTGAAGCAAAGTATTTTCATGCATTATAGGGTCTTTTACTTACTAAATTGGTGATTAAATGACTAATTAGATATCGTTATATGCCACTACATGTTTCATAGGATTCGTGGGTGTGTTCAAGTCCTCACTTAACACCTAGCATCCTACCCGGCATTCCATCCACTCCACTCACTACAGGTGAGTTCATACCCCTTAATTAACCTTTCAAATGTTTTTAAATGGTTTTAGGGGGGGGGGGGAATACAAGTTTAATCCAACGAATTATAGTATCAATCACATGTGATTTGTAACTTGCAATTAAAAAGGATTTCTATACTTTTAACCGTTATGTCATCAAAACTGCTTTAAATGTTTATCGAACTCATTTTTCATGTTAAATTGTTATAAAACCTATTTTCAAAATCTTTTAAACTTCTTATGTTCCCAAAAAATATCTACACCAGTATATTTATAAGGGTATATAGCACGCCTTATTTCCTGTTCTTGTTTGATTGAGGTCTAAGGGTATATTGTTATCTGTCCGACTGTCGTTGAATTCTTAGTTCTATATTGTATATATATTTGTGTTGGATATGAATATCTTCACTCAGTTCAATACTATTGTGTATCAAAGATAGACTACAACATGCTATATAACTATAATAGGTATAGTTAAGGCTTACCGCTCCTTACTACCATTACTATGATACTTACCATAGTTAGTACTATTACGAGTATCTACATGTTAAGTACTATATAAGAAGAATACTATATACTATACAAGAAAATACTAAATACATGATACCGAGAAGTACATTATACACTAATACAAGAGAATATACAAAAACAAAATGTGACACACTATTCCTCTATACGGCACTTCACTGCGCCTTCACCGTGTAACCATAGCCTCCTGGAGGGAGAGCGACCACTACATGTATAGATCTATACTGGGCAGACACTCTCATATCCCGACTGCTAGCTATCGTCCGAGCCGACTAGGCACAGGGATGACAAAATGTTACCACACTACGTGTGACCTTGTCACACCCCCAAACCGGAACGGCGGAATCGTTCGGGGGCGGAGGACATCATATTCAGTATCATAACAGTTCATAGAAAGGAAAGTACACACCACCATAATATAAATATGTTTGAAAAGTTTACATGATTGTAGGTGTTACATGTTTGCAAAAGAAATCAAATATAAAATGGTGATCCAAAATATGTTACTAACGCCAATGCGTTAGTCTTCAGAAGTAGTTGCTACCTGGCTAGCGGTTTCCTGTGAATACAAGTTATTTCAAAGAAAAAGTGTCAACATTTAAGTTGGTGAGTTCATAAGTAGTGTTTTGAGAAGATGTATGCCATTCGAAAGTGTTTGCATGTTTTCCAGAAAAACCCTTATTTTCTTATTAAAGTATGCAATGCATATGAATGTTCGTGATGTAAATTGCAACTAATTGTACCAAGAAAATCCCTTATTTTCCTATTAGTTGTTTGGTTTGTATACAGGAAAAACCCTTATTTCCCTGACATAGCTGGCAGTCTCTAAGACCGAAAATCGCAAGCAATCGACGTGCTCGAAAGGTGTGGCATAGTTTTACATAGTAAAGCTATACGAAGATCGCACTTATTAGATGAAGAATAGTTTTAATGACTACTCGTTCATAAAAGCATAATACCATAATAATTGTATATCCGATGAGTTTTATAACCATACTAAACATAATATGCCTGTAGCGACGTTCTTCAGGCGTCGTAGCGTTATGACAACTGTCACCCCAAAAGACGGACTGTAGCTAACAGTCAGGGCGCGGGATCATGACTTCCCGTATAGATCTATACACATTTGACACGTTCTCCGAACGGGAGACTCTGGTTATAGACAGGACTTGTTGCATTATTTTCTAATAAAGAAAGTAACGTTTGAAGATATACACGACTCATGGATTCTCAACTAAGTCCGTAATAAGGTAGTAGTTTGTATGCAAAGTTTAACCTCTTTCACAATGTTTGACAAAGCATAATCATAAGTTCTTTGAATGCATGAAATGATTTAGTAAAGAATGTTACCCTTGATATGATGTGTTTGTATGTAAACGTATAAATAAAACATATTTCTATTTATAAACATATTATATCCCAAAGAGGGTAAAGCTGTGTTGTGAGGGGTTTTGTATCATAATAACTTCACCAGATAGTTAAAACAACAGTATGAAAAGTATACCAAAAGGTTAATGTTTCACACGAATTTAGTCATGTGTTAACTTGTATTCCTCCCTAAAAAGAGTATAAAACATTTAAAATGTATTTAAAGAGTGTTCAAAGGGGATATGAACTCACTTGATAGTTTGAAGATTGTGAGGTGGAAAACCGAGCAGAGTTTCGTCTCGGGAAACTGATTTTTCTTGGGATTCTCGGGAATCTCGGGAGTAGAATCGGCCTTCGGGACTTGAGCCAAAAAGACCAGAGCTTCGGGTTTGAACGGACACGGAAAACGAGGAAATGCTGAGAGAGAGAGAAGAGAAATGAACCCTTTCTTTGGAAACCCTCGCATTCTATTTATAGGAAGGCAAGTCTGCCTCGGTACGCGGGGCGTACGCTCGTACGCGCTGCGTACGCGTACGTCATGCATGACCGAAGCCTCGACTGCCTCGGTTCGGATGGGACGGGTTCTTGGGTTATCGGGTCGGATGGGACGGGTTGCTGGGGAGGTGGGTCGGATGGGACGCCGGGTCGGATGGGACGTCGGGTCGGACGGGTCGGACGGGTCGGACGGGTCGGCTTCCTCGGATATGGCGACGTGGACGATCCGAGGCCAATCCTCTCGGTTACGCGGGGCGTACAGGAGTACGCAGCGCGTACTTCGGAGAAGGACGCTGACTCCTCTTCGGATAATATCCGAATTTTGAATTAAATAATTAATTAATTTATTTAATAAACTTCAAAAATCCATATCTTCTTCATATGAACTCCGTTTTCGATGGTCTTTATATCCACGCGTTGGTGAGACTACGATCTACAACTTTCGTTTAGACTCCGTTGGCAAATTCCAAAATTATTTTTATTATTTATTTTATAACTAATCGTTTTTAAGGAATTTCTTTGAAAAATCATAACTTCCTCATGCGAAGTCAGATTTGGACGTTCTTTTTGTGTACGCTCACGGTTTAATGTTATCTATGACTTTCATTTAGATACCTAAGGCTAAATGTTATCGTATTGAAACTTTGCGTTTTTCGTTTGATCGGTGTTGTCGGTTTTGACAGAAATCTTAGAATGGTCATAGCTTCTTCGCCATAACTCAGATTTTAGTGTTCTTTATTTATTTGGAACCTTTAAGACGATATCTACTACATAGCGTACTCCAAATCAGAGCTTTTGAACAATTCATTTATCGATGATATTCCCATTACATTCAAAAAGGGTTACAAGACTCGGTTTATAATGCCCGGGATAACGGGTTGTTACATCATCCCCCCGTTAAACGGAATTTCGTCCCGAAATTTAATACAAGGTAAGAGTTTTAGGGGCTGAGGAAGAGATGCGGATACTTTTGTAGCATTTGGTCTTCCCGTTCCCATGTGAATTCGGGTCCTCTCTTAGCATTCCATCGAACTTTTACTATTGGAATGCGACTCTGTTTGGTCCTTTTAACTTCCCTATCCATGATCTCGACGGGTTCTTCCACAAAGTTGAGATTTTCGTTTAACGCGATTTCATCGAGTGGAATTACAAGTGTTTCGTCGGACAAACACTTTTTCAGGTTCGACACGTGGAATACTGGATGCACTTTGTTAAGCTCGATTGGAAGTTGGAGTTTGTAGGCCACTGGACCAACTCTCGAAATGATTTCGAAGGGTCCAATGTACCTGGGGTTTAGCTTTCCACGCTTCCCAAAGCGTATCATGCCTTTCCAGGGTGAGACCTTCAGTAGCACACGGTCGCCAATCTGGAATTCCAAGGGTTTACGTCTCCTGTCGGCATAGCTCTTTTGTCTATCCCTTGAGGACTTCAGTCGTTCTCGTATTTGCACGATCTTTTCGGTAGTCTCTCTGATGATCTCTGGGCCAGTAAGGGTGCTCTTAGTGACTAGACCTTTTGCCAATTGGGTGTCGCCCACTTCCGTCCAGCACAGGGGTGATCTGCACTTACGGCCGTAAAGGGCTTCGAACGGAGCGGTCTTGATACTAGTATGATAACTATTGTTATAAGAGAACTCGACCAAAGGCAAGTGAATATCCCATGCCTTGCCAAAGTCGATTACACATGCTCGCAACATGTCTTCCAAGGTTTGGATCGTCCTCTCACTCTGTCCGTCAGTTTGAGGGTGGTATGCTGTACTCATGTCCAACCTTGTTCCCATGGATTTTTGCAGTGATTGCCAAAATCTGGAAGTGAACCTGCTGTCTCTATCTGAGATGATGGACATTGGTACTCCATGAAGTCGTACGATCTCCCGGATGTAGGTTCTTGATAGTTTTTCCATCCTATCGGTTTCCTTGATAGGTAAGAAATGGGCTGATTTGGTTAATCTGTCGACGATTACCCAAATAGTATCTTGGCCACTCTGAGTTTTGGGCAGTTTGGTTATGAAGTCCATGGAAATCTGCTCCCATTTCCACTCAGGTATATCAGGTTGTTGGAGTAGGCCTGAGGGTTTTTGGTGTTCTATTTTTATTTTGGCGCAAGTTAAACACTTGCCCACGTACGTAGCGATCTCCGCTTTCATGTTTGGCCACCAGTAGAGTTGCTTGAGATCTAGATACATCTTGTCTGACCCCGGGTGTACGGAGTATGGGGTCCTGTGTGCCTCGCTCATAACTACCTCTCTGAATCCCCCAAACTTTGGTGTCCAGATCCGGTTCATGAGGTAGCGTGCTCCGTCACTCTTGATTTCTAAGTTCTTGTCCATTCCTCTAAGGGCCTCACCTGCCACGTTTTCGGGTTTCAAGGCCTCTAATTGAGCTTCCTTGACTTGCGTTGATAGGTGCGAATGGATCGACATAGCTAATGACTTCACTCTCCGGCCTGAGTACTCCTTTCGACTAAGGGCATCGGCTACGACGTTTGCCTTTCCCGGATGATAGCGAATATCGCATTCGTAATCACTGAGTAGCTCGACCCATCGCCGTTGTCTCATGTTGAGCTCCTTCTGATCGAAAATGTGTTGTAAGCTCTTGTGGTCGGTAAAGATAGTGCTCTTCGTTCCATACAAGTAATGTCTCCAGATCTTCAGGGCAAACACTACTGCTCCTAGCTCAAGATCGTGGGTCGTGTAGTTAACCTCATGTGTTTTCAACTGTCTTGAGGCGTAGGCGATGACCTTACCTCGCTGCATCAGAACACATCCGAGTCCTTGGTTTGATGCATCGCAATAAACTACGAAGTCTTCTATTCCTTCAGGAAGGGATAGTATTGGTGCGGTGCACAAGGCTCGTTTGAGCGTTTGGAACGCTCTTTCTTGTTTCTCTTCCCAGTCAAAGGCCACACCTTTCTGGGTTAGGGTTGTAAGAGGCTTTGCTATTCGTGAGAAGTTCTGAATGAACCTGCGGTAGTAGCCAGCGAGACCTAGAAATTGGCGAATTTCTGTAGGAGTCTTCGGTGCTGACCAGTTCTCAATGGCCTTAATTTTGGATGGGTCCACGTGGATTCCCTCTTCGCTTACCACGTGTCCTAAGAATTCGACTCTTCGGATCCAAAATTCACATTTCGAGAACTTCGCATAAAGTTTCTCTTTTCGTAATATCTCTAGAACCTGTCGCAGATGATCGCCATGCTCTTTCTTACTTCGGGAGTAGATCAGGATGTCGTCAATGAAAACGATGACGAACTGATCCAAGTAAGGTCGGCATACTCTATTCATCAGATCCATGAAGACTGCGGGCGCATTGGTCAATCCGAATGGCATCACTACGAACTCGTAATGTCCGTAACGAGTTCGGAAGGCGGTCTTCGGCACATCCTCCTCTAGCACTCGTAACTGGTGATACCCGGATCTCAGATCAATCTTAGAAAAATAGTTCGCCCCTTGCAGTTGGTCGAATAGATCATCTATGCGCGGTAGAGGATAACGATTCTTGACCGTCAGTTTGTTGAGTTCTCTGTAGTCGATGCACATTCTGAACGATCCATCTTTCTTTTTCACAAACAACACGGGTGCTCCCCAAGGTGAGAAGCTCGGTCTGATGAATCCTTTTCCCAGTAGTTCATTCAGTTGACTGGATAGCTCCTGCATCTCTGCCGGGGCTAATCGACAGGGTGCTTTGGCTACTGGGGTAGCTCCGGGAATCAGATCGATTCTGAATTCGACTTGTCTTACGGGTGGTATCCCTGGAAGGTCCTCGGGAAATACATCGGGAAAATCGCATACGTCGGGCACATCCTTGATGTCCCGGACTTCGCGTTTCACGTCTACAACGTGTGCAAGAAATGCGTGACACTCCTTTCGTAAGTGCTTCTGAGCTTGGATACTTGAGATGATTCTAAGAGTGGTACTAGGTTTGTCGCCCAAGACGAGGAAGGTTTCGCCGGTTGGCAGATTAAGGCGAACGGCCTTATCGTAACATAGAATGTCCGCACGATGTGAACTCAGCCAATCCATGCCAATGATGACATCGAAACTCTTAATCGATACTGGCATGAGGTTGATTTGAAAGGGATTATCGTTTAGAGTTAGGGTGCAGTTTAAGTATATCTCTTTAGTGCCTTCAGTTTTCCCGTTGGCCATTTCTACTATGAACGGTTCACTTAATGATTGTGGTATTGGTTTTAGCATGCTTTTAAAGTCGTGACTCACAAAACTCCTTTCCGCTCCACTATCAAACAAAATGCATGCATACGAGTTATCGAGAAGAAACGTACCCGTAACAACAGTAGGGTCCGCAATGGCTTCATCTTGTCCCATTGCGAAAACTCGGCCTCTCCCGCCGATATTCCTGTTGTTTGCCTTCGGGCAGTCCTTGCGGTAGTGCCCTGTGCTCCCGCACTCAAAGCAAGCGCGGCTTACTCCGGCATTAGCAGTGGGAGCGGATTGTTGGGTTGGCTCCTTGCAATAGCGGGCTGTATGACCCTTCTTATTGCACCTGGTGCATTGAAGGCCATGACAGAGACCGTGATGGTGGAAGTTGCACTGGTTACATTTCGGTAGCTTTCCATTGTATGAACTTGTGGGGGCAGAGTTGGTAGGTACAGTAATAGCGTGGGTCGCTATCACTTGTTGTTTCTTGGGGTTCTCCTGGAGGATTTGTCCCCTCCTCTTGTTCCAAGGCCTACTCTGTCCCTGAGCCTCCCTAGGTGGATTTGCGGCTGTTGTGATGGTACCCTGTTTCGCTCCGTGATCGATGAGTCGTTGCGCCAGGCGTTTAGCGCTGTTGTAGGTGATAGGGTTGGAGGCTAGGACATGCCCTTGAATCTGGGGTGACAACCCCCAAATGTACCTTTCGACCTTCTTTGATTCTGGGTTGACCATGGTAGGGCACAAAGCAGCGAGATCGTTGAACCTAGCTGTGTAAGCGACTAGGTCAGACCCGACCATTTTCAAATTCCAGAGTTCCTGCTCAAGCTTTTGCACTTCACCCCTTGGGCAGTATTCTTCCAGTAGTAGTACCTTCAGTTCTTCCCAACTCATGGCGTTAGCGACAGTGAGCGTCACTGAGTTCACATGGCTTTTCCACCAAGTGAGG
Source organism: Lactuca sativa (assembly GCF_002870075.4). Taxonomy (NCBI): domain Eukaryota; kingdom Viridiplantae; phylum Streptophyta; class Magnoliopsida; order Asterales; family Asteraceae; genus Lactuca; species Lactuca sativa. Next base: position 121,614,782 of record NC_056628.2, read on the forward strand.
GCTCGATCTATGAAGGTGCAAGCAGCGAACTTAACCTTGCTTGTTTCTTGGCACGAGCAGATCTCGAAGACCGTTTCGGTCTTTTCGAACCATTGCATTAGTGCAATGACTCCTCCTGTTCCATTAAAAGTTTTTGGTTTAGCGTTAGAGAACTCTTTGTAGGTACATTCTCTTCCTTGGCCATGACCAGTGCCATGATTTGGATGATTCGTGCTGCTTCCCGCCCCTCCATTCCCTTGAGAGTTTATTTGCGAGAGGGCTGCGGTTACCGCTGCTGTGATAGCAGCCTGAACCATGGCCGGATCATAAGCTGGTGGTGGAGGTGGTGGTGGTGCCGTGCCCGGCCTGGGCCTTAAGTTTGTACGAGGAGGCATCTTGCTGCCAAAAGAAAAATATGGAAGAAAATTATAAGTTTTGGCAGTTCAAAGTTGAATGATATTGAGTTAACTGTCTTAAATAGATTAAGAATTTGGTTTGATCAACAACGGGTTTTAAGCTTGATTTATTAATAACGTTTGAATGGATGCCCTTATGAGTTGAACGGAATACACATATTTAAAATCAGAGAAGGGGGGTATGCCCCATATATATAAAACATATAGTCGTGTTACATCCGAGTTTAGACAAAACTTTTTGACCTTTCTAAAGGTCTCCGATTACAGAAAGTTTTAACGAAAAGGAAATTCTTATCCGAAGTCCTAATTTATAACAAAATTTGAAATCCTGGCAGGCACTACTTGCGACGTAGGTTGCGCTTGGAGCTTGACTCCGCATCTGATTGCTTCGATTCCATTAGGCGTCGATCAAAAGCGGCTTGTTGCTCCCTTAACTCGGCTAGGGCTGCAATTATCTGTGCCTGAAATGCCTCAGACTGGAGTTGGACATTATCTTGTATCTTGTCCAGTCTACGGATATCGGAAGTGTGAACCTGCACTTCCACGTTGATATCCCGGAGTCGGCTTGCTTGTACTCCGGACTGATAGGACTGATTGGCTAACTTACCAACCATTACCGGGAGTGCTCGATCAGCCGAACTGCCACCGCGGACATCGTAGAAGTCCCGACACATGCCGTAGGGAGGGCGTATGCCTTGTTGTTGGCTCCAATGATGTAGGTGACTTCCCCAGACGGGAGTGGGTCCTTGGAAGTTCCTCACATGGACAGGAGGTTGAATGGGCGGTGGATCGATCACTTCAGGCTCTGAGTCAGTACCGGAGTCATCACCCAATTCTATGGGTTCCTCATCCTCTTCTGGATCATCTTCGATCCATCCTCCGTTGCCTTGGTTGGGAAAGTAGGGGTCATTGGGGTGGTGAAATCCAGCCATTTGACTGTACGAGAAATAGGGTCGTAAGATTTGAATAAAGTCGGAACATGCAAAACATGTAAGTTAGTTTAAATAGCAACTACTCCTATAGCATTTAAATTATTGTGTTTGATTCTAATAACGGTTTGGTAAGTTTTTAAAATTTGTTGTCCACTGCAGACACCCCTCGGCACACGTTAGTCGGCTCTCGGACAAATATAGTTGATCAGGCTATATCCTTCCCAGTTCCGATTACATGTCCCAAGGCGTACCTGTACTGCACAACTCATTAATAATACTTCTAATATGGTACGATGTGGAACTGTTATTTATTACTAAATGAATGCATGCTTACTTACAAAAACTAAATAGATTTAATTTCAAAAGCATGACTCTTCTCAGAGTGTTTTTGCCCAGTTGAGTTTATAGTTGTATATAAAAAAAATGGTTTTGATATACTTAATTCACTATAAACGAAGCTCTGATACCAATCTGTCACACCCCCAAACCGGAACGGCGGAATCGTTCGGGGGCGGAGGACATCATATTCAGTATCATAACAGTTCATAGAAAGGAAAGTACACACCACCATAATATAAATATGTTTGAAAAGTTTACATGATTGTAGGTGTTACATGTTTGCAAAAGAAATCAAATATAAAATGGTGATCCAAAATATGTTACTAACGCCAATGCGTTAGTCTTCAGAAGTAGTTGCTACCTGGCTAGCGGTTTCCTGTGAATACAAGTTATTTCAAAGAAAAAGTGTCAACATTTAAGTTGGTGAGTTCATAAGTAGTGTTTTGAGAAGATGTATGCCATTCGAAAGTGTTTGCATGTTTTCCAGAAAAACCCTTATTTTCTTATTAAAGTATGCAATGCATATGAATGTTCGTGATGTAAATTGCAACTAATTGTACCAAGAAAATCCCTTATTTTCCTATTAGTTGTTTGGTTTGTATACAGGAAAAACCCTTATTTCCCTGACATAGCTGGCAGTCTCTAAGACCGAAAATCGCAAGCAATCGACGTGCTCGAAAGGTGTGGCATAGTTTTACATAGTAAAGCTATACGAAGATCGCACTTATTAGATGAAGAATAGTTTTAATGACTACTCGTTCATAAAAGCATAATACCATAATAATTGTATATCCGATGAGTTTTATAACCATACTAAACATAATATGCCTGTAGCGACGTTCTTCAGGCGTCGTAGCGTTATGACAACTGTCACCCCAAAAGACGGACTGTAGCTAACAGTCAGGGCGCGGGATCATGACTTCCCGTATAGATCTATACACATTTGACACGTTCTCCGAACGGGAGACTCTGGTTATAGACAGGACTTGTTGCATTATTTTCTAATAAAGAAAGTAACGTTTGAAGATATACACGACTCATGGATTCTCAACTAAGTCCGTAATAAGGTAGTAGTTTGTATGCAAAGTTTAACCTCTTTCACAATGTTTGACAAAGCATAATCATAAGTTCTTTGAATGCATGAAATGATTTAGTAAAGAATGTTACCCTTGATATGATGTGTTTGTATGTAAACGTATAAATAAAACATATTTCTATTTATAAACATATTATATCCCAAAGAGGGTAAAGCTGTGTTGTGAGGGGTTTTGTATCATAATAACTTCACCAGATAGTTAAAACAACAGTATGAAAAGTATACCAAAAGGTTAATGTTTCACACGAATTTAGTCATGTGTTAACTTGTATTCCTCCCTAAAAAGAGTATAAAACATTTAAAATGTATTTAAAGAGTGTTCAAAGGGGATATGAACTCACTTGATAGTTTGAAGATTGTGAGGTGGAAAACCGAGCAGAGTTTCGTCTCGGGAAACTGATTTTTCTTGGGATTCTCGGGAATCTCGGGAGTAGAATCGGCCTTCGGGACTTGAGCCAAAAAGACCAGAGCTTCGGGTTTGAACGGACACGGAAAACGAGGAAATGCTGAGAGAGAGAGAAGAGAAATGAACCCTTTCTTTGGAAACCCTCGCATTCTATTTATAGGAAGGCAAGTCTGCCTCGGTACGCGGGGCGTACGCTCGTACGCGCTGCGTACGCGTACGTCATGCATGACCGAAGCCTCGACTGCCTCGGTTCGGATGGGACGGGTTCTTGGGTTATCGGGTCGGATGGGACGGGTTGCTGGGGAGGTGGGTCGGATGGGACGCCGGGTCGGATGGGACGTCGGGTCGGACGGGTCGGACGGGTCGGACGGGTCGGCTTCCTCGGATATGGCGACGTGGACGATCCGAGGCCAATCCTCTCGGTTACGCGGGGCGTACAGGAGTACGCAGCGCGTACTTCGGAGAAGGACGCTGACTCCTCTTCGGATAATATCCGAATTTTGAATTAAATAATTAATTAATTTATTTAATAAACTTCAAAAATCCATATCTTCTTCATATGAACTCCGTTTTCGATGGTCTTTATATCCACGCGTTGGTGAGACTACGATCTACAACTTTCGTTTAGACTCCGTTGGCAAATTCCAAAATTATTTTTATTATTTATTTTATAACTAATCGTTTTTAAGGAATTTCTTTGAAAAATCATAACTTCCTCATGCGAAGTCAGATTTGGACGTTCTTTTTGTGTACGCTCACGGTTTAATGTTATCTATGACTTTCATTTAGATACCTAAGGCTAAATGTTATCGTATTGAAACTTTGCGTTTTTCGTTTGATCGGTGTTGTCGGTTTTGACAGAAATCTTAGAATGGTCATAGCTTCTTCGCCATAACTCAGATTTTAGTGTTCTTTATTTATTTGGAACCTTTAAGACGATATCTACTACATAGCGTACTCCAAATCAGAGCTTTTGAACAATTCATTTATCGATGATATTCCCATTACATTCAAAAAGGGTTACAAGACTCGGTTTATAATGCCCGGGATAACGGGTTGTTACAGACCTGGAGGGTCATTGGAAATTCGATCGCCTATCCGCATGGTTACATATGAATTCACATTCGGATCCCTAAATTAACAAATTAATAAATAAAGGTAAAACAGACTCCCCGAGGTGTATTATATACTTATCACTACCTAGAGTCTACAGTTTATTTACCATTCAGCCGACAGTAACACTACTGGAATAATACATTATCTTCCCATTTACTTTGTATAAATGAAGTCCAAAACTATATTTTTATAATTTAGAGTCTAATTGGGAAAACATTTACACACTCTAAGGATCAAACCTACAAGTAACCAAGTCTTGGAAAAAGACTACTTTTACTTGAAAATATACGATTTTCTAGAGATTCACACTATTTTCAAACTTGATAACAACTTTTACAATACGCGATTAAAAACACTTTTATACAAGCAATGACACTAAATGCTTAAGAACTCACTAGCTTTATGTTGATACTCGTTCTCAAAATAACTTGTATTCTTAGGTCATCAGTAGACAGGTATAGGTGCAGCTTTTGAGAAGACGGAGAACATACAAGACTCCTCTTTATTTTGATTATACTTTTTGGTGTCTAACAAAGTATAAAGAACACGTTTGTATTACAATTACTATATTAATGCAATGGATGTTGTTTCTTGTTTTTACTAGTATGCATTGTTATGATACTGTACATGACGTCCTCCACCCCGGAACGTATTCCGCTGTTCTCGGTTTTGGGGTGTGACAGATTGGTATCAAAGCTTTGTTTATAGTGAATCAAGTATATCAACCCATAAAATATATATGAACTATAAACACATCGGGATTAAAACACTCTGACCAAGAATATATACTTTTAAATAATAAAATATTTATCTAAGTATATATATACATCCATTAATACAAAGGATCAGTATCATACTAGAACATAACAAAAGTATTAAGATTGTTGAACATCACAATTAGGCTGAGAGACATATAGTCAAGTCTGGGTGAATGTTGCCTGATCAACTACGTTTTCCTAGGAGTAACTAACATGTGCCTAAGAATGGTTGTGGTATTGCAACAAGTCTAAAAACTTACCCACACTACCACAAGAACGTTAGAACGAGAATACTATAGGAGTATTTTGTGATTCTGTGATTTACATATGTGAGAACCAAAAGGGTCGTTGCTAGTTGGGCAATAGTTGCTAAGTGGATACCCTATGGTTACATGTGATTAAGACGCTATAGACGTAGAATCTGTGATCTTTGCTTTACTTCCTGTTCCTTGTTTGGTTTTGGATTTAGAGTTAGGATCACTTATTCGAAAGCCTATCCTGTCTCGGTCACATGTAATTGGTATGCATTATGCAAGTATTGGGTCTACTAACAACGATCATCTTATAAGTATCCTAGATTAGTACGTCTATTAACCTTTCTTTCCCTTTTCTCATGTAGATAGCATGGCTGGCTTCCACCATCCCAGTGATCCGTACTATCCATACCAAGGCATTGGAGGATGGCTCGAGGAAGAGTCAGAAGACGATCACCCGATCCCTTTGGATAATCACCGTGTAGAAGGGTTTTCGAATAGCTCCAGCTCCGAACCAGAATTCAACAACCTACCCCCTGTAGCTCCGAACCCCAACCCCCGTCCAGCATTCCAAGGTCCCACTCCCATGGGGGAAACAACCTTGGATCGATGGAGCAATGAACAGGGCCAACCCTTACCTTTCAACGGAGACCGAAGCTTTTACAACATAAGCGAGGGTGACTCGGTTGATCGAGCCCTACCCGTCATGGTCCGGAGGATTGCTAGGAACGTCGAGCAAGGTCATGCAGCTATCGGCAGAGTTGTGGAAATTGATGCCAACTCTAACCTTAACACTGTCCGTATCCGCCATCTGGAAGAAGCCATGGATAGGACTAGGAGGACCAATGAGGCTCTGCAGCAGCAGCGAGCTGCATCCCGAGCCGAAGTCAGGGAACTTCGGGCGACTCAGAGAGCACAGGAACGACATCTTCAAGAAGTTGTATGCCAACTGGATGATCTTAGGGCCCACCCAAGGGATACCCGTCGCCAGTAGAAGATGTCAACTTATCTCCCTCTTTTGTTTAAGGAATAGCCTTTTCTTTTCTATGCTTGGTAGAGCACTTGTCTGTAAACATTTCTAACTCTAAAAGTACTTTATCTAGACTCCTAGACTGCCAACGTTTTCTCTTATGGTTTGATGAAAGACCTACTGTTAGATCATTTTTCCTGAACTCATATTACATCATTAATACCCGTAATATTGGCAGTTACCTACTTTGTTGCTATGACTCTATCTGGTAGTTGGACTATATCGATTTAGTCCATAAAACGCTCTCATCATCTTTGTAATTGGTTCTTACTGTTGACATCATATCTATAAACTTTTAGCAAGAGATTCATCCCCGCAAGCGACCGAACAGAGGCAGACCTGCGACTCAAACTCCACCCCCACCACCTCCTCCTCCACAGTTCGATTCGGTGATGTTTTAGATAGCTGTAACCACAGTGGTGACTGCAACTATGGCCCAAATGAATTCTGGAGACGCAAGGGGAGCCAGAATCGGCACCAACTCTAGACATGGTGAAATCCACCCACGTGCACAAGGGTGCGCCTATAAGGATTTCATGAGCTGCAAACCAACATTATTCAATGGAACTGGATGGATCATTGCACTGTCCCAATGGATCGAAAGAATCAAAGCCGTTTTGGAAATGTGCTCGTGCCCCGAGGAAAGCAAGAAAATTGAATGCTACATCTGGTGTTTAGTACCCCCGTATCGAGGGAACGTTCTAGAATCACACCCTACGACCTTTGACAGCGCCAAGGAATTGGCCCGCAAGTTGATTGATCATGAAGTTCCTTCCACTCCGTCAACAAAAACAGTAGCTGCCACCGCACTGACCAAGACATCTGACAACAAGAGGAAGCGGTGGGACCAAAAGAAAGGCAAGTCAACTCAATCCTCCTCGAAAAACAAACAAATTGTGGCTGTCCATGCCGCCACTACTCCTGCTACCCCTGTACCAGCATAATCCTATGCTGGAAACCTGCCCAAGTGCCCAAAGTGCCCCTTCCATCATAACGGCCCCTGCCATGAATTACACTGCACTAATTGCGACTAGAAGGGCCATACCGCCCGGTTTTGCAAATCTCAACCAAAACCCATTTCTCAGGTCCCCAGGTCGGGAGTAAGCCAGGCCTGTTATGGCTGTGGCAAGGTAAGGCATTTCAAGAAACACTGCCCAAAAGTTAGGAATGCGGGAGGAACAGGGAGACTACTTGCTATTGGCCACAATGAAGTGGTAGCAGACCCCACAGTAGGCACGGGTATATTCCTTCTCGATGACTCTTATGCTTGCATCCTATTCGATAGTGGAGCGGAAAGAAGTTTCGTAAACAATAACTTTAAAAACTTACATAAACAATCCCCGCAACCATTAGAAGAAACCTTCTTCGTAGAAATGGCTAACGAAAAGACAGAGAATTCTAACAAAATTTACATAGGTTGTACCCTCACGCTAGATAATCATTCGTTCCCAATCGACCTTATATCAGTATCGATCAAGAGTTTCGATGTCATCGTGGGCATGGACTGGTTGAGTCTCCATCATGCCGATATCCGGTGTTTCGACAAAGCAATCCGTCTAAGTCTACCAAACAACGAAACCTTATTGATCTACGGAGACAAACCCAGTACGAGTCTTCGTATCATCTCGAGTATGCAAGCCCATAAGTACTTGCGTAAGGAATATCGTGCATTCCTTGAACACGTCGTCGATACAAGCCAGAAAACAAAAGACCTAAAAGACTTCCCCGACGTCATCCCAGAGGAGCTACTAGGTTTACCTCCCCGACATCAGGTCGAGTTCAGAATTGACTTAATTCTAGGAGTTACCCCTGTAGCCAAATCGCCCTATCGTCTAGCGCCTGCTGAGATGCAAGAACTGTCCGGTCAATTTAACAAGTTGCTTAGCAAGGGCTTCATAAGACCAAGTTTCTCACCCTGGGGAGCACCAGTCTTGTTCGTAAAGAAGAAGGACGGATCGTTCCGTATGTGCATCGATTACAGAGAACTTAACAAGCTGACGGTCAAGAATCGATACCCTCTTCCTCGTATAGACGACCTATTCGACCAACTGCAAGGGGCGAGTTACTTTTCCAAGATTGATCTTAGGTCCGAGTATCACAAGTTACGAGTGCTTGAGGAGGATGTTCCAAAAACAGCCTTCTGAACTCGTTACGAACACTACGAGTTCGTAGTGATGCCGTTCGGACTGACCAACGCGCCCGCAATATTCATGGATTTAATGAATAGGGTGTGTCGTCCTTACTTGGATCAGTTCGTCATTGTCTTCATTGATGACATAATTTTCTACTCTCGAAGTATGGAAGAGCATAACGATCATTTACGACAAGTCCTGGAAACCTTACAATCCGAGAAGTTATACGCGAAGTTCTCTAAGTGCGAATTTTGGATCCGAAGAGTCGAATTCTTAGGGCACGTGGTTAGCGAAGAAGGGGTCTACATGGACCCATCCAAGATTAAAGCTATTGAGAACTGGTCAGCACCGAAGACGCCTACAGGAATTCATCAATATTTAGGCCTTGTTGGCTACTACCGCAGATTTATACAGAACTTCTCTCGAATCGCGAAACCCCTTACAACATTGACCCAGAAAGGTGTCGCTTTTGACTCGGAAGAGAATCAAGAGAAGGCATTTCAAACCCTGAAACGAGCCTTATGCACCGCACTGACACTATCCCTCCCCGAAGGGACAGAAGATTTTGTGGTATACTGCGATGCGTCCAATCAGGGGCTCAGTTGTGTCCTGATGCAATGAGGTAGGGTCATCGCCTATGCCTCGAGACAGCTGAAGGCACATGAAGTTAACTATACCACACACGACCTCGAATTAGGAGCGGTTGTATTCGCTCTAAAGATCTGGAGACACTACCTGTATGGTACGAAGAGTACGATATACACTAACCACAAAAGCCTCCAACACATACTCAACCAGAAGGAGCTCAGTATGAGAAAATGACGGTGGGTCGAGCTACTCAAGGATTACGACTTTGAGATTCGTTATCACACGGGAAAAGCCAATATAGCAGCAGACGCCCTAAGTCGGAAGGAATATTCGGGTCGTAGAGTCAAGTCATTAACAATGAATATCCATTCGCATCTATCCGCACAGATTAAGGAGGCTCAACTAGAAGCCTTGAAACCTATAAATGTAGTGGGAGAATCCCTGCGAGGAATGGATAAGAACTTAGAAGCCAAAGGTGACGGAGCCTTATATCTCATGAACCGAATCTGCACACTGTGACACGGTGGTTTCAGAATCTTGGTCATGAGGGCAGCCCACAACACTCGATATTCCGTTCACCCAGGTTTGGATAAGATGTATCTGGATCTCAAAAAATCATATTGGTGGCCTAACATGAAAGCAGAGATTGCTACCTTCGTGAGTAAATGCCTTACTTGCACAAAGGTCAAGGTCGAATACCAGAAGCCATCAGGTCTACTACAACAACCAGAGATACATGAATGGAAGTGGGAGCAGATCACTATGGATTTCAAAACCAAGCTACCCGAGACAACGGGTGGACTTGATACCATATGGGTCATCGTTGACAGATTGACCAAGTTCGCACACTTCCTGTCCATCAAGAAAACAGACAAGATGGAGAAACTCACGAGAACATACAGTAGGGAGATCGTACGACTGCATGGTGTCCGTATATCCATTATCTCCGATAGAGATAGTAGGTTTACTTCGAGATTTTGGCAATCACTGCAAAACGCCTTAGGGACGAGGCTGGACATGAGTACAGCCTACCATCCGCAGACTGATGGACAAAGTGAGAGGACTATCCAAACCATGGAAGATATGCTGCAAGCCTGTGTGATCGAGTTTGGTAAGGCATGGGATACCCACTTACCCCTTGTCTAGTTTTCCTACAACAACAGTTATCACACGAGCATCAAGGAAGCTCCATTCGAAGCCCTCTACGGCCGAAAGTGCAGATCCCCTCTGTGTTGGGCTGGGGTGGGTGACACTCAGTTAGCTAAAGGACGCATTCCTGACAGCACTCTCATGGGTCCGGAGATCATTTGAGAAACGACTGAGAAGATCGTACAGATTCGTGAACGATTAAGACTCGCTAAAGATCGACAGAAAAGCTACGCAGACAAACGACGAAAACCCTTGGAGTTCCAGGTGGGAGACCGAGTCCTTTTAAAGGTCTCACCCTGGAAGGGCACGATACGCTTTGGAAAGTGTGGAAAGCTAAATCCAAGATACATAGGGCCTTTCTAGATTCTCGCTAGAATCGGCCCCGTAGCTTAGAAGCTCAATCTACCCCGCAAGCTCAGTAAAATACACCCTACCTTCCACGTCTCGAACTTGAAAAAGTGCCTATCCGACGAGACTCTCGTTATTCCACTCGACGAGATCGAGATCAACAAGAGCCTTAACTTCGTGGAAGAACATGTGGAGATTATGGACCGAGAAGTCAAACGAACGAAGCAAAGTCGCATCCCAATTGTTAAGGTTCGCTGGAACGCCAAGCGAGGACCGGACTTCACTTGGGAGCACGAGGATCAAATGAAACATAAATATCCTCATCTCTTTGCTTAGTTGTGTTGTAATAACTTAGCTGCTTGAATTCTAAATCTCGGGACGAAATTTCCTCTAACGGGGGGATGATGTGACAACCCGAAATTTTCATTTGTATAATTTCCACATCCAAACACTTCAAATAATATTCAAAAACATTTTAGTATATTTTTGGCCGGGTTTAAACCCGTTGGGTGCTTTAGTTTATTTTTCGTCAAACAATTTAATAAAAAGAAGTGACGTAATTAGCAACACGTAACAAACCAAACAACCCGACACCTTAGCAAGGTGTTTACGGCCAAAAATGGGTGTTTAGGCTGTAAACACCCTCTTTCCCCAAGACTCACGCATATAGCATGAGTTTACACTTTATGTCCTCATTTCCCACTCCCCACTTCAAGAACACAAGGTTTTCTTTCAACTATCAGCATGCATTTCTTCCAAATCCGCCAAAAATGTAAGTTTCCATCCTAGATTCTTTCATAAAAACACTTAATCTAGTGTTTCTACATCTTCTCATCCATAAATTTCCGATTTTTACATAGATCTTCAAAGGATCTTTAGTTCACCAAGAACAAATTTGTGTTTTTAGGTCCTAAAACACCTCTACAAGCCTCCTAAAAGTAAGTATACTCTTCCTAACTAGTTGTTTAGCTAGTGTGCTTGTTAAATCCATGGAATGAACCTCAAAACCCCTCAAGAACACATGATTTCAGTTTGGGAATCTCCCAAAACCGTAAACACCTAAACCGTAAAAACCTTAAAGGGTGTTTTGGTGTCCCTAACTCCTTCCTTAGCATGTTTAATGGGCTAGAAACTTGTATGAATGAGCTTAGGACCACAAAACACGAAGGAAATGATGTGCTCAAGGGTTTACGACCTTAAACCCTAGTTTTTACGACCCTAAACTCCCAAGGAGTGGTCCAAGGACCGCAAACTCCAAGGGAGTACCCTTTTGAACCCTAATCACTTCTCAAGACCTTTGTTTTGACCTTAGAGCCCTTCCTAGCGATGCAAGAGACCTTCAAACACACAAAATCACTATTCCCATGATTTTACGGCCGTAAACACATGGGTGAAGTGGTCTCTCAACCGCAAACTCATGTTAGGGTGGTCATTTGAAGTGTAAACTCCATAGTGAGGCCATACATTCTTTAGAAGCAACCCCTAGCACTCCTTACACTTGAAGCAAAGTGTTTTCATGCATTAGAGGGTATTTTACTTACTAAATTTGTGATCAAATTACTAATTAGATATCATTATATGCCACTACATGTTTCATAGGATCTGTGGGTGTGTTCAAGTCCTCACTTGACACCTGGCATCCTACCCGACATTCCATCTACTCCACTGACTACAGGTGATTTCGTAACCCTTAATTAACCTTTCAAATGTTTTTAAATTCTTTTATGGGGGGGAATACAAGTTGAATCCAACAAATTATAGTATCAATCATGTGTGATCTGTAACTTGCAATCAAAAAGGATTTCTATACTTTTAACCGTTGTGTCATCAAAACTGCTTTAAATGTTTATCGAACTCTTTTGACATGTTAAATTGTTATAAAAACTATTTCCAAACTCTTTTAAACTTCTTATGTTCCCAAAATATATCTACACCAATATATTTATGTAAGTAAGACTTGAAGGACTTAGGACTAATAGCACGCCTTATTTCCTGTTCTTGTTTGATTGTGGTCTTAGTGTATATTGTTATCTGTCTGACTGTCGTTGAATTCTTAGTTATATATTGTATATATATTTTTGTTGGATATGAATGTCTTCACTCAGTTCAATACTATAGTGTATCAAAGATAGACTACAACATGCTATTTAACTATAATAGGTATAGTTAAGGTTTACCGCTCCTTACTACCATTACTATGATACTTACCATAGTTAGTACTATTACGAGTCTCTACATGTTAAGTACTATATAAGAAGAATACTATATACTATACAAGGGAATACTAAATACATGATACTGAGAAGTACATTATACACTAATACAAGAGAATATACAAAAACAGAATGTGACACACTATTCCTCTATACGACACTTCACTGCGCCTTCGCTGTGTAACCATAGCCTCCTGGAGGGAGAGCGGGCATTACGTGTATAGATCTATACAGGGCAGACACTCTCATATCCCGACTACTAGCTACAGTCCGAGCCGACTAGGATGACAAAATGTTACCACACTACGTTTGACTTGGAGGGTCATTGGACATTCAATCGCCTATCCGCATGGTTACAAATGAATTCACATTCGGATCCATAAATTAACAAATTAAGAAATAACGGTAAAACAGACTCCCCAAGGTGTATTATATACTTATCACTACCTAGAGTCTGCAGTTTATTTACCATTCAGCCGGCAGTAACACTACTGGAATAATACATTATCTTCCCATTTACTTTGTATAAATGAAGTAAAAAAAACTATATTTTTATAATTGAGAGTCTAATTGGGAAAAATTCTACACACTCTAAGGATCAAACCTACAAGTAACCAAGTCTTGGCAGAAGACTACTTTTAATGGAAAATATAGGATTTTCTAGAGATTCACACTATTTTCAAACTTGATAACAACTTTTACAATACGCGATTAAAAACACTTTTATACAAGCAATGACACTAAATGCTTATGAACACACCAGCTTTATGCTGATACTCGTTTTCAAAATAAATTGTATTTTTAGGTCATCAGTAGACAGGCACAAGTGCAGCGTTTGAGAAGGCGGAGAACATACAAGACTCCTCTTTATTTTGATTATACTTTTTGGTGTCTAACAAACTGTACAGAACACGCTTGTATTACAATTACTATATTAATGCAATGGATGTTGTTGCTTGTTTTTACTATTATGCATTGTTATGATACTGTACATGACGTCCTCCACCCTAGAACGTATTCCGCCGTTCTCGGTTTTGGGGTGTGACAATGTGCCCTGTAGCCTGGCCTCCAATGCTGCCCGTCGCTCCTGGTAGTTTCTCACTACTGCCTGAGTCTGGCTCTTGGCCCTCTCCACGAGCGCTCTCATCTGGTTCATCTAATTGGCAGTGTCCTAGGCCTAATTATGAATGTCTCGGGTCCTCCTAACCATCACAGGGATGGCGCATTCGGCCGACCCTCCATGTCTATGGTCGAAAATTCCATGGTTCATGCCAAAGGGGGGACGCAACCCCTGCTGTCTGCTCCATCTCCAAATGTCATGGGCCCATGGGGGCATCAGGCCTTTGGGGCCCATCCTGTGCGCTGGAACCCGTGCCATGTAAGGAGGATTGATGACTTCAGACTCCACGTCCAAATCATCCTCCTCAATGTCCTCGTCACTAACATCCAACTCATCTTCCTCAAAGTCTACCTCGGGGCTTCGGGCTCCACTTCCAACTCCTGTAGGTCATCCACTGGTTCTTCCTCAAGCCATCCCCATTTCCCCTGATTGGGGAAGTAGGGATCTCCGGGAAGATGGAAACCAACCATAGCGTCTGTACGAGAATATAAGCACAAAAAGGAAATATAAGAAAATACAATAAAGGTTTCACTTACTGGCAATACTCCTATATTTTTTAATTGTTTATGTTTGATTCTTCAATCTTTTGGGTATTAGGTTGACGAGTTTCTTATTCGTTGTCCACCCTAATCACTCCCAAACACATGTTGTTCGTATTTTGAATAAATATAATTGATCAGGCTATATTTATCCCTAATATGATTACATAACTATCTGGGTTTAAACGCAATATCCAACTCTTCTAAAAACTTTTAATTGTTTCTTATTTTTGTTCAAAGTGTTTTAGTCCCATTGTATTTATAGTTGCACATCTTGTTTGGTTAGATATGCTAGTTCACTATAAATAGTGCTTTGATACCAATTTGTCACACCGCCTCACCAGGACGGTGGAAACGTCCAGGTGCGGATTGTCACACCCCCAAACCAGAACGGCGGAAACGTTCGGGGGCGGAGGACGTCATGTCAAGTGTCATAACAAATGCATAGTAAAGAAAGTACACACCACCATAATATAAATATATTTGAAAAGTTTACATAATTGTATGTGTTACATGTTTGCAAAAGAAATCAAATACAATATGGTGATCCAAAATATGTTACTAACGCCAGCGCGTTAGTCTTCAAAATTAGTTGCTACTTAGTTTAGCGGTTTCCTAAGAATACAAGTTATTTCAAAGAAAAAGTGTCAACATTTAAGTTGATGAGTTCATAAGTAGTGTTTTGAGGAAATGTATGCCATTAGAAAGTGCGTGTGTGTTTTCCAGAAAATCCGATATTTTCTTATGAGTGTATGAAATGAATATGAATGATTGTTGTATAAGTTGTATGTATTTGAACCAGGAAAATCCTATATTTTCCTAAATGTGAAATGCAGTCTCAAATGACCAAGACCGTAACCTGTAAGCAATTATGACATGCTAAAAAGAAGATGTATAGTTTTATTGTTAAGTAAAACTAGTTGTGGAAGTGTTTATCCTGAGTTTTTGATCATGCCGATAACACCCTAGAATATAGTTATTACCCCCCGAGCATGATTGAGTTAAGTATTACTACTTGCATGTGTCATTGTTTCCGCGTGTTGTGAGTTCCTCATAACCATACTAGACGCAGTACCTAATGTTGACATTTGTCACCCCAATGACGGACTGTAGCTAACAGTCAGGGTGCGGAGGCGTCAGCCCCGTATACATCTATACACACTTGTCACGCTCTCCCTCCAAGAGACTCTGGTTATAGGTGGGGACTGTCGTTTGGTACAAACAAAGCCATATGACACCACATGATTGCTAACAACGAGTTCACGAGTAATATGATGTAAAATCGTTTGTATGAAATGATTTCCTTTTCTACCGTGTTACAAAGACGTGATGATGAGTTGAGTTTTCTTGTAAAAGCATCATGTTATAGTTGAAATGGTTACCCTTGATATGATGTAGCATGCAAACGTATAAATAAAACATATTTCTATTTATAAAAGATATTGTATCTTAAGAGGGTAAAGTTGTGTTGTGAGGTATTTTGCATGATAATAACTTCATAAGATAGTTTAAACAACAGCATGAAAAGTATAGCAAAAGATTGATGTTTCACACGATTTTAGTCGTGTGTTTACTTGTATCCCCCCCCCCCCCCCCCCCGTTAAAAGTGTATAAAAGCATTTACAAAACATTTGAAAATGTAGTTATAGGGGTATGAACTCACTTGATTGAAGTGGTTGATTTGAAGTAGTCGAGAGAAGAATCGAGCAGAACTTCGGCAGGAAGAGTTGAAAACGCGGGAAAATATCGGGAATCTCGGGAATGCGAAACCTTCCTTCGGGACTTGAAAGTGAAAACCGGGGCTTTGGGAGGGTCTCGGGGGTTTAGACGCAGAGTTTCGGCGCGAGAAAGAAGGGAACTGAGCAATGAAACTCGGAGCCCTTGAAATCTATTTATAGGGGCATTTCTAGTGTGCCACGTCATGGCTAAGGCTGGCCACGCCGTGGGGAGAAATCTTATCCTCTTCCATTGATTGGACGCCCTCAGTCACTTGCCGGGTCGCAGCAAAACTGTGCCACTTCATGGCAAACCTGACAGCCTCGGATTTCGGGCCTCGAAATTGTAAAATCCGTAACTTTCGCATACGAGCTCCGTTTTCTACGTTCTTTATATGCACGCGTAGCTGAAAATATGATCTAGAACTCTCGTTTAGACTTCATCGGCTAATTTTGAATTTATTTTTAACGGGCCGGGACACGAAAGCTCCATTAAAAATCCATAACTTCTTCATCCGATGTCCGTTTTCGTCAGACTTTTCATCGTTGCACTACTATTGTTGAGACCTTCGATTGTCATTTAGGTTGTTTTGGCCAAAAGTCTCTCGATATCTATTTCGAGTTTTTAGCTGTCTAGTGTTATATCCGGATCTTGGAAAAATCATAACTTCTTCATACGAAGTCAGATTTGGACGTTCTTTTTATGTACGCTCGCGGTTTAATGTTATCTACAAATTTCATTTAGATATTTAAGGCTAAAAATTATTGTATTGAAACTTCACGTTTTTCGTTTAATCGGTGTTGCCGGTTTTGTCGGGAATTTTAGAATGCTTATAACTTCCTCGTTATAACTCAGATTTTTGTGTTCTTTATATGTACGAAAACCTTGTTACGATTCCTACCACTTGATTTAACCCAACTAAGATTTTAGTAAAGTTATATTTTGACCTAAATTTGACTGGTTTTACATTATATTGTCTCTAAATATCGGGTTGTCACACGGATGACTGCATCTAGTAATATCATGGCAATGTATATAAATGAAACATAGTCATCATCATCATCATACATTCAAGACTACAACATACATGGTTTACAGTATTGTGTTCGTTCACAAAAATTACATCCCAACATAACAAATGTATGATAAAACCAAAATACAACATTCATTCAAATCCATAGATGTAAAGAACCCGACTCACTGTGTTCCTGAGAATACAAGGCATTTGAAAACCATCAACATAAAAATGTTGGTGAGTTCATAAGCACATTTTTATAAAGACTTTGTAGTAGATTGTATATCTCCAGAAAATCCGACCTTTTCTTGTAAAAAAATGTTTGTATGTCTTGTTTCCAATCATATATAATTGCATATGTATTCTTTGTTAAACTTATTTTGAGAAGGTATTGTGAGTGATTCCCAGAAAATCCTTTAGTTTCTTCTATATGAAAAGTGTGGTCTTAAACCTAAAGTCCTGAGTGGCGAAAGTAGATGTAAAATATTTGATGCATAGGTTCATACTTCGTAACATGAGTAAAGTGTGCATATTGCGTAAATTTTATTAGAACATTGTTATTCTCTATGTGACTCGTTATAAACATCCTAATATGACGTAGTGCTTGTCTTGACGTTCTTCAGGTATCGGTTTCTGAAAATATATTTGTCACCCTAGACTAGCCTGTCTAGCTATAGCGAGCAACTCACGCGTGAGGCATCAACCCCATATAGATCTATACACAAACTCCCGTCCTCCTACCAAGAGACGCTGGTGATAACTACAAGGCTTACGGTGTACACTAAAATATGTACGGTGAATGTGTGTCTCACAAGAGCCTTAACGGAATTTACGCAAACATTGAGTTTCATTATTTAATGTTATAAATAATGTTACTTGGGTATACTTTTGACTACAAATCATGGGCAATAAAAATATAATCATTTTTCGGAAAGTGTCAAAATATCACATTGTTACAACTATTGTTATGAAAGGCCTAATTAATATAGAATTGTCACATACGGCCACAATTTAAAATGTATAAGGCCCAATTTTACCCAATTTATTATAAGAGGCACATTTTTATTTGAAATGTTCACAAATAGCCCAATATTATCAAAAGGGTTAATAATGGCCCATTATTATCAAGAATGTCGAAAATGGCCCACTTTTACTAGAGTTGTCAAAAATATCCCGTGTTTACAAAAGTATTCAAAAATGTCTTAAATTTATTAAAGCCCATTTTTGGCCCACTTTTGCTAAGATGTTAAAAAATGGCCCAAGTTTGTTAAAGAAACCCCTTTTAGGCCCTTTTATACTAAAATATTCAATAAAGGCCCAAGTTTATCAAATGTTCAAAAATGGTCCATATTTACTAAAAAGGCCCATATTCAACCTATTTTACAAAAATGGTCGAAAATGGTCCCTTCTTAATGGAAACTTCCATTTTTAACATTTCCCATGTTTTCTTGTCAAAATTTGTTTAAACATAATTTTTGGACTAAATCTTGAGATGTTTGTCATGCATCAAAGGAAATATATTTCATGTCAAAACTAGTTTTTCATTTTTAACCACATGTTAAGTTAACTAAGTCCAACAACTTGAGATCTAACTAAAATCTCGAGTTCTTAGACATCTAGCATGAATTTCACAACATTTAACACACATATCATCCAATAGATGCACATACAAGAAAATATACGAGGATTTACACTAGACTTTGACTTGTATCCTCCCCCAAAAGAAATAAAAACTCAAGAATAGGGGTATGAAGCTCACCTCAGGGCTTAATCAGTTTTGAAGAGGAAAATGAAGGAGGTTTTCGGCCTAGTGTGCTCCTTTGGAAAGATTTTTGAAACCAATATGGTTCTAGGAGCATAAACACAAAAAAGAGGTGGTTATGAGGAATAATCATAGTATAAGAAGAAAGTGAACAACTTGAATGATGATATAAACTTACCAACTTTATGATCTTGAAGAAGAAGACTTGAACACACACTCACTTCGCACGATTTTTTGAGGATAGGAAGATAGTGTTTCTTTGTGTTTTAGAGAGAGATGACAGGATTAAGTGTGTTTGAAATGAAGAGTGATGGGAAATATGGGGAAGGGTCGGCCGATTCTTGGAGATGAGAGAGGAGAGAGGCTAGTTCTTGAAGTATGTTGGGTTAAACAAGGTTGCATGGAAGTATGGTAAACAATCACCTTGTTATATGGTGAATACCATTGAGGTGGAACTACCAAAGTCAACCCTCCTTAATTTGGTTTTTTATATGAAGGTCGATCGGCCCAAATGGACAGGGAAGGAACAAGGTTTTTGGGCTTGAAGGAAAATCAAGCATACCTTGGCCCACTTATGTTTTATCCGTTTTTGGGCTAGGATCGACCCAAGAGTGGTTTTTAATCCAACACTATGCCAAAAGAAGTGTATTAAGACCAATAAGGATTTTTGTTTTCGGTTAGAAAGCCCAATAAAGATTTTTGGCCCAATAAGGCCCATTAGGAGGTTTAATAATAAAATATGGCCCAAATATTCCTAATAGAGGTATCTGGCCCATTAAGCTTTAAGTAGTTCTTCACAGCCCAATAAAGGGTCTTACAGCCCAAAACTATGTTAATTAACAGATTTCGGACCAACTATGACCCAAGTATGGGTTCTCGGCCCAAAACAAGATTAACTAGGGCTTTTGGCCCAAGAAGGGCCCAATAAGGAGGTTTTGGTCCATTAAGAGGTTTGGACCGAGAAAGCTTGGGTTAAGGCCCAAAGTTGAGTAAATATAGCTTATTGGGTTATATTTTGGGCTTAAACGAGGTAGTTTTGACTAGAAACACAATTTTGGATGTATAAATTCGTATTGTATTGGAATTAACTTATACTGCACATAGTGTTACATAGTTACAGAAAGGAAGCTAGTACGTCGATAGAAATTTCTAGTTCCGAGATGCAAGTTGTCACAATTAGGAATCCTTTCTCATATAAATAAGGTTCACATATGTCAAATAAACTACATTATTTTCCTTCAAAGATCTCTTTATTGAAGTTGGAATATGCGAATGTCATTTATATAATAAAGATAACAATGTCAAAGATGAGTTTGACTTAAAACAAATTTAAGTCAAAAGTGTTTGCATATAGAAAATAATTTTATTTATGAAATGTTGATATTTACTTCACAACTCTATTAAGAGATCTAGTATCACAAATAGAAGTTAATCATTTCAGAATATGAATATTATCATTATGAAAAAACGATTAACTAAATTATAAAACATTTGACTAGAATAACTAAAAAAAATTTAGACATGCTAAAATAATACATATAATGTTCCAAAACAAATATTGTTTTACATTACAAGTAATTTATGTTCTCAGCATAAATAATAAACTAAACTCATAGAGTGTAGTTCCTACTTGATTGTGCTCAGCTTAGTTACTCTTCAATAAATATTTGCAAGCCAGTTACAAATATTAGATTAACATTTAAGTACCAAGTACCGAAGTGTTACATGAAAAGTATGAGTTCTATCTAGTAGATACAAAAAGTATTAGTCTCTTCCAGACTTTCTTTCCAAATAAGAGGAGTAAATCCTCTTTTGGTGTCCAGTTTTTTCACAAAAGTAACAATATCCATATATGTGGACTTTAGTAGATTTCTTGGGCTTAAAGGGGCTCAGTCCATAAAACATGGGCCTCTTGGATCACACAAGGTGATTCTTTTTGCCTTGCATTATTCCAATGTTTAGACTAGTTTTAAATAAAATATCACTGTATTTATTGGAATATTGCTTGACCTGGTATAACATCAGATATATGTTTAAATTATCAAAGACTTCCTATAAGTCATGAATAGCTATTCCTAGCTTGTTGTTAGAAACATCTTAAGCATCACAGTGACACCTTTACTAGGTATCATGTTCAGGTTTAATTACCCAAAGCAAATAGTTTAGGACTAGGACCTTTAAGTGTATACAATTTCATATCTCTTACATGATTGTCTCTTAAGACATGAAACCATTCATTGAAGTTGTATATATTGAGTGTAATTGTTTCATTAAGTCATTAAAGAAAATGTCAATACATGGTAATGAGAATGGTTTACTTAACTAGAATTTTTTTAACAAAATTCATTTAGTATTTTCAATATTTAATCTTTAATAATTAATACCCTTTTAGTTTCAAAAAAACATTAATTAACAAAGTCTAGGATCCAAGTTGCAGAAAAATAAATAGTTAGGTATCATTTATACCATTTATTTGAATTCAACTCAGTAGATATCGATTATGAATTATATTTTGCTATATAATTCCTAGATTTATGGGATCTCTAATAACAAATTTAGTTAGACATGTTTGCTCTCATCTATGCCTCATAACTCTCTTGCTTAGGTATCCTTTATCATAAAAGATTTCTGATCAAATCGTCCAATTTGAAAACCTTGTGTAATCAGCCTATAACTTGGTTATTGAAATCGCAAATACACCTCGGCCATCAAAAGATAACACTAAGCGGTTAGGTATCCTTTATCCTACTAGTATATACAAGACATGTGCGAGGGTTTTTAAAAAGGATTGCATAGATTTGAGGTTTCAAAATTTGTCTTTATATATTTTATAATTCTAGTTTAAAAACATATGATATCATGGTTATTACATGCATACAATAAACAATGGTGTCAATTTTCAAAAGAAAATTACCTTTTAAAGGTTCTGTATAAAAAGCTAGTTTTTTATAATTAGATGCAATTCAATTTTAATAACCGGTATTAAGTTTGAATGCATTTGAACCTTTTATATCTTTAATAAAACTTCCTTTTGTTACTTATATATTTGGAGTTTGTATAAGTTATAAAAATCACCATTTTGCAACTTATGATGAAGTATCTCAAAATTTGCCATTATTAACGCTTTTATAAAATCGGGTTTTATTTTAAACTAATAACTTGTTGCATCTTATGCCCAATTATGAAAACCCAAACTCCATATGATGTTTATTTTGTCGATAATTATTTTCTCATGTGAAAAACTGATTTATTAATCACACATAATAATTGCATAAAATAAACAGCACAAACATGCATAAAAAGATATGTGCATAAACATAACCAATTAATGACATTTTTGTGAGCCAACACAAAAATGCCAAGTCCATTCTAAAGGGACATTTAAGGGGATCAAAAATCATTTTGTAATGTTGTTGAAGAAGCTCCCACTTAAGTAAACACCCATTGCTTGCAAAAGATTGGAGAAACTTCTTGAAGGCTAAAATTCAGCAACGGTCGCTAATATCCAACAACCCTTTGTGAACAACATTAGTGACACTTTGGTCATTGGCTAGTTTATGCACATCATATACATCAATATACACATCAAACAACATTTGTTTTTCTAAGACAACTTTAAATGACAAAAGTTCCATGAAGCTTTTGTCACATAACAAAAAAGTTGTCATAGAAAATATGTAAGAACTTGTTTTTATACAAAAACAAGTTATCAATATTCTACAAAAACTACAATTTTCAAAAATAAAAAAAATCTAACCAAACTTGCAAGGTGGCTCTAATACCAATTGTTGGGTTTTAGTCCAAAAATAGTTTCATAAACTAGAAAAATATGCTAACGAAAGACTTTATTTTTTTACATAACATAAACATTTTATACCCACCAAAGATATTCTTGCAAGTTATACAAAGATTAAAACACCAACCAAAGAATAAGTGAATAAATAACAACCTTTGTAGTTCTTTGGATCTTCTTGGGATGCTTGGAAGTTAATGAAGAATGTGGAACCTTTGAGACACCAACAACGACTCAACTTGATGTAGATGCTAGTCTAAAACTCTTAAACCCTTAAGCTTTAAGTTTATAACCAAAACTAGGGAGAAATAGGGAAAGGGAACAAGTTCCGGCCATATGCATCAAGAGAAGAATGAGTAATCTAGCCAAAGGCAAGCCTCGTATTTATATGCAAAAGGTGAAGGTATTAACCATTAGTCCTTATCACTTGAAGCAAACTTGTCCCCATTGTCATAGGCATGTCTCCAATGCCTTTAAACCATGATTAGACAAGTCATCCACTTCTTCTTTTTATGCATATCTCGAAAACTGCATAAAGAAGAAGAAATAAAGTCAAACTTTTATAAACTCTTTTATAAAATATAAACCTTGTCTTTTAGAAAAAAGACAAAAGGATTCAACTAGTCCAAAAGTTTATACAGGACTTATAAATCATACCATATGATTTATATTAAGTTACTTGCTAGTGGAATTTATTATTTCCATGAAATAAATAATTTCCAATTTAATTATAAGAGTTTTATTCAATAGTATTAAATTAATTTCTAATAAATAATCAATTTTATAAAGTTGTTAGTGTGTCACATTGATATCATATGTTATTTAGCAATACCACTTTAATATGACTCTTGAGCATACTAGATCTTCAATCCCAAGGAAACCTTAGTACTTAGGAGTTATGCTAGACAAGATTTAGGATATGTATCGTACATATTTGTTATGCTGCCCAAATATCCTTTAAAATAACCACCATTTGGGTATATGTATGACGATTTATATATCGGATAATTAAGAGATCATAAATATAATTATCAAATATATATATATATATATATATATATATATATATATATATATATATATATATATACAGACATCATTTGATGATATATACCCGAGAGAGGTATATACAAAGATAGTGTGATGTGTGTGTGTGTGTGTATATATATATATATATATATATATATATATATATATATGGGTAATTATGATAAAGATAAAAGATTACTAGATAAAAGGTAAAAACCTACTGTTGATGCGTTATAGAGTTGGTTATTCATCCAAAAGCCTTGATTAAATTCGGCATATCCGCAATACGTATCGTCAGACCCCGGCCGTCGGCGGAAACACCAGGCAGTGTAACGTCATTTCTCGTATCATAGTTATCAGCTTTCTGAAAACACATGCAATTTAAAATACGTCAACATAAAGTTGGTGAGTCCACATGTTTTGGCTCCATATAAAAATAATACATTTTCCAAGATCAAAAGTATAGTTTTGAAAGTATTATTTTGAGTTTCCAACGTTTAATATATATATATATATATATATATATATATATATATATATATATATATATATATATATATATATATATATATATATATCCTAGGTATAATGGTTTACTTACCAAATAAGTATATACCTATAAGTCTCATATATTATAAATATAAATGTTTTATAATTCCATACAAACTAAGTTGCTACGTATAAAGCTAATTTCAATTCTATACGATTGAAACCGCTACGTATAAATCTATTTCAATCCTATAAAAGTAAGTAGGATAGGTATAGTGGTCTACTTAATATACAAGTAATATACCTACTAGATTCTTATACTTAATATTCATACTTGTATATCGAAAAGTATAATGCTTCCAAAGTTGTTCTACCATGAGTCTGTAGCTACGACTGTATGACTTAGTTTTATACCTCTTATTTTTAATACAAGGATCACACATTGCGGTATTACAACGATTACACCTTGCAGTAGTGCAAGGATTACACCTTACGGTAGTACAAGGATTACAAGTTGCGGTAGTACAAGGATTACACCTTGCGGGAGTACAAGGATCACACCTTGTGGTAGTTTCTGCACGCTTTATCGACGTTAGAAGGTAGTAAATTAGGCAAGTTCGTCACCCGAATACCATTGGGTTGGAGCTAGAAACCACGGGTGGGGTTGTCACGCTCACATGGGATTAACAAATACAAGTTAGAGGACTTTCACTAAGCTCCCCAATCTTAGATGATGAATACAATAGCTCATGTAGACTTTGACAACATTCTATGGTTCTAACAACAGAAGCATTTTCATGTCTAAAACCCTAAGTTACTAGACCATGCTTTTAAACATTACTCCTAATTTCATAACATTTAAGCAGTATAACAACTATAACTTGAAGTAAAACAAGGTTTTATCTTGACATAAAACCAATAATAACCACAAAATTTATAAATTAACATATAGGACTTCCGAATATAACTTCGGAACTATATCGCACACAACATATATATAGAATCCTAAGTATAACTCAAGATCTACATTAGTATAATAACATGCTAACAAGATGATAATAGTTGTATATATTCAAAATATTATATTTAGAATAACTATATCCCAGTTAAATAACTATCTACGTTGATACTAATATAGACATAATACTAACGTATATACAATATTTAACATGTGTTTTCCCCAAAAATATTAGAAAGTGGGGCCGTGAAACTCACTTTAGTAGCGTGATTTTATTTAATCTAAGGAGAAAAGGTCAGCGGTACGAGGTCGTCGGGGCTCGGGAAGCGAAACGGCTTCAACAAAGGAGAGAAGAGGAAGGAGATCGGGTTAGGGCTATTCACTATTCAGATAAAAACGAATTATCCAATTGGACAATTTGGATTGGACTATTTGGTTCGGATATTCGGATTTTTGGATTGGTTTTCAACAAATTCGAATTATTATTTTGGATTTCGGATTGGTTTTGGTTTATAAAATAAGAACAGAATAGTCCAAAAAACCCAAATAAACATTTAGTATTTATCTATATATAATATATATCTATAATTATTTATTAATTTTGTAATTTATTTTTTTTAAATAGGTTCAAAACGTTTCACCCGATAAAAAAAACATTAATATGCATTTTCTATCGAAAGTTTTTTATCTATAAAATATTTAACTATAATATATCTTCTTATTAGTTGTTTATAAATTTCAAATCGCAACTAAATTATTTGTTTTTGCTTCTTATATAAAGTTTGGTAATATTATAATTATATGTCGTTTTATAATGTTTTGGTTTTTAAAAACCGAATTATAAAAACCGATCCAACCAAATTGTAAGTGGATCGGATCGGATCGGATTTGAATTTAGTTTGGACAATTCGGATCCATGTTTTGAAAACCGAAATCAGTTTGGATTTACTTGATTGGATCGGATCAAACCGATCCATCCAAACAAACACCCGTAGATCAGGTGCAAGAATGGCTGAGGTCGAACTTGCTATTTATAGGAAGATTTTTGGCTTTCAGGACGTGAGAAATGATAGGTTCACATCGTGAGTTATGGTAAGAGTTATCCTGTAGCTTTAACATGTGTTTTCCAGCCCCGATTCGTGTCCTGCAGCGTCCCCACGTCGTGAGAAAACCTTGCTCATGTCGTGAGCTTTTGGGTTATCGTTTTGTAGAATTCTATCTTCAAAATGCAGAGGTTTGACTCCTCACGTCGTGACTCTAGTCAGATTAGGGTTTCTGACACGTGCCGTGCACTCAGATAGCTGTAACTTCGGAAGGTCGTAACTTTTCCATACAAACTCTGTTTTTGATGTTCTTTTTATCCATGCATAGGTATTTACGAGCACTACAAGTCTCTTTTAGACTCCAATAGCTAATTCTAAGCCTATTTTAAATTCATTATGTTATAGAGATTTTATAGTGTTCGGTTTATCATAACTTCTTCATGGAAAGTCAGATTTAGATGTTCTCTATATTTTTGGAATCGTATGGACGTATACTTTGATTTATACCATAAAGTATGTATGAAAGTTCATATTTATATTAGAATTATCATGAAATACATAGTGAGTTTACTACATTACTCGTTTAACAAAATCACATTACATGATTGGTATAATCACATGTGATTGTTATTGACCTATTTTGACCAGTGTTACATTCTCCCCCCATTGATAAAATTTCGTCCCGAAATTTATTTTTAACTATATACCACCGAAGGGTACTAGATAGCTTCTCTGCTTCCTATTATAATTGACCTACCACAGCCTAACTTCCTTTACTCCTTAACTTTGGACATTCTTTCTTTATATGTCCATTTTCACAACACTCAAAACATGCTCGTCCTCCATCATAGCCCGTTTCAGTGTTTGTTACTTGATTTTCTATTGTAGTTGTTGTGCTCCTACAGTAACTAGCAGTGTGTCCCTTCTTTTTGCACTTCATGCAAATATAACAGTCACCTGCGTGCTGATGGTTACGTTGACTGCACCATGAACAGTTACCTAGGTGATGACGATTACACTGAGTGCACCATGGGAGTTTTCCAGCATACTTCCTTGGTTGCATGGGTATTGTTGTTGTGGCTGCATAATTAGTTGCCACATCTTTTCTATCCTCAGATGATTGTATGGGATTCTTCCCATTAAATTTGCGCTTGTTCGTTCCAGATTCGGGAGACTCGACTATAAATACCACTTGGATTTTCGTGCTGGTTAGCTAATGAGTTATACGCTTTGCATTGTCATATGTTGTAGGCTTCGATGCGATCACCATTCCTTTGATTTGCGATGCTAGACCCCAGATATACCGCTCAATCTTCTTGTATTCTGGGGTTACAAGTGCCAGACACATCACCGCAGGATCATTGAATCTAGCGGTATAAGCATTTATCTCTGAACCCTTCATGGTTAGGGTCCACAATTCTTGTTCCAGCTTATGAATTTCCTCCTTGGGACAATACTCCTCTACTAGCATCCTCTTCAGCTCTTCCCATTGCATGGAATTAGCGGCATCAATACCCGTTGTACTCACATGGCTGTTCCACCATGTAAGTGCTGCATCAGTGAAGGTACACGCAACAAATCATACCTTACATTCGTCAGGACAGAAGCTTATTTGGAATACTAATTCTGTCTTTTCAAGCCACCAGGTCAAGCTGACGACCCCTTCTGCTCCATGGAAGCTCTTAGGTTTGCAATTCATAAAATCCTTGTAGGTATACATTCTGGCGGTCCTTACATTGCCTTCATTTCTAACTCCTCCTCTTGTGACATTAGCAAGAGCTGTATCGATTCTCTAAGCTATAATTTCTTCAAGTTCTACTAAACTTATCGGAGGGTTTGTTTCTGGTGGTGGTGGTTGCGGTTGTTGTTGTTCTGGTTCTGGTCGTTGGTTCAGGTTTAGATGAGCGCTACTTCTTCTAGGCATTTTGTTTAGTTCCTATACATTTTAGATCACCAAGTGTTTAGAGTATCAAATATTACTCCCAATTTAAATACTTCATATGATCTGATCATAATAAAATATAGTTGTACACCTACACCTAGTTGTGATAAGATCTATGCACATATGAACTGTAGTTGGAATATCTGATCTAAATCCTTGAGATGAAAAACATTCCGGGTATTTAAGTGTATTCTCATCGCGGGTCTGAGTCTTCATATATTACTCTATATTTATTATTTGTTGTATTCATGCTCTAATAATTATTGTTTGTTACTTTAGGTCTAGCTGATAAGGCACCGGCCAGTTAGGACCGTCGAAGGGCAGGATCATTTTAGCATATAGCTATTCAGAAATCCAGCAACCCAAATCGATATGTCTATCCTTGTCCCCGCTCCCGTAAGTAGTCTTTCAGTAGAATATTTAATAATACTTTATATTGTAGGCTAAGGGATATACTTAAACCTAACAGAGTAAGCCCTAAACTATAGTCATGTTTTCCTAAGAAATTACTAATTCACTATAGTTAATAGCTCTGATACCAATCTGTCACACCCTGGCCGTCGGCGGAAACACCGGGCACTGTAACGTCATTTCTCATATCATAGTTATCAACTTCCTGAAAACACATGCAATTTAAAATACATCAACATAAAGTTGGTGAGTCCACAGGTTTTTACTCCATATAAAAATAATACATTTTCCATGATCAAAAGTATAGTTTTGAAAGTATTATTTTGAGTTTCCAACGTTTAGTATATATATCCTAGGTATAATGGTTTACTTACCAAATAAGTATATTCCTATAAGTCTCATATATTATAAATATAAATGTTTTATAATTCCATACAAACTAAGTTGCTACGTATCAATCTTATTTCAATTCTATACGAGTGAAACCGCTACGTATAAATCTATTTCAATTCTATACAAGTAAGTAGGATAGGTATAGTGGTCTACTTAATATACAAGGAATATACCTACTAGATTCTTATACTTAGAGTATAAGTCTTTTGGAAACTTATACTTAATATTCATACTTGTATATCAACAAAGTATAATGCTTCTAAAGTTGTTCTACCATGAGTTTGTAGCTACGACTATATGACTTATTTTTATACCTCTTATTATTATTACAAGGATCACACATTGCGGTAGTACAAGGATTAAACCTTGCGGTAGTACAAGGATTACATCTTGCGGTAGTACAAGGATTACAACTTGCGGTAGTACAAGGATCACACCTTGCGGTAGTTTCCGCACGCTTTATCGATGTCGGAAGGTAGTAAATTAGGCAAGTTCGTCACCCGAATACCATTGGGTTGGAGCTAGCAACCATGGGTGGGGTTTTCACACTCACACGAGATTAACAAATACAGGTCAGAGGACCTTCACTAAGATCCCCAATCACAGATGATGAATACAGTAGCTCATGTAGACTTTGACAACATTCTATAGTTCTATCAACAAAAGCATTTTCATGTTTAAAACCCTAAGTTACTAGACTATGCTTTTAAACATTACTCCTAATTTCATAACATTTAAGCAGTATAAAAACTATAACTTGAAGTAAAACCAGGTTTTATCTTGACAAAAAACCAATAATAACCACAAACTTTATAAATTAACATATAGAACTTCCGAATACAACTTCGGAACTATATCGCACACAACATATATATAGAATCCTAAGTATAAATCAAGATCTACATTAGTGTAATAACATGCTAACAAGATGATAATAGTTGTATATATTCAAAATATTATATTTAGAATAACTATATCCCAGTTAAATAACTATCTACGTTGATACTAATATAGACATAATAGTAACGTATATACAATATTTAGCATGTGTTTTCCCTCGAAAATATTAGAAAGTGGGGCCGTGAAACTCACCTTAGTAGCGTGATTTTATGTAATCTAAGGAGAAAAGGTCAGCGGTACGAGGTCGTCGGGGCTCGGGAAGTGTAATGGCTTCAGCAAAGGAGAGATGAGGAAGGAGATCAGGTGCAAGAATGGATGAGGTCGAACTTGCTATTTATAGGAAGATTTTTGGCCTTCAGGACGTGAGAAATGATAGGTTCACGTTGTGAGTTATGGTAAAAGTTATCTTGTAGCTTTAATGCGTGTTTTCTAGCCCCGATTCGTGTCCTGCAGCGTCCCCACGTCATGAGAAAACCTTGTTCACATCGTGAGCTTTTGGGTTATCGTTTTGTAGACTTCTATCTTCAAAATGTGGTGGTTTGACTCCTCACGTCGTGAGTTTTTAGGCTCACGTCATGAGTCTAGTCAGATTATGGTTTCTGACACGTCTCGTGCA
This sequence comes from Lactuca sativa, assembly GCF_002870075.4. NCBI lineage: Eukaryota > Viridiplantae > Streptophyta > Magnoliopsida > Asterales > Asteraceae > Lactuca > Lactuca sativa. The sequence goes on from NC_056628.2 coordinate 121,645,264, forward strand.
CTAAGACAGCTGTAACTTCGGAAGGTCGTAACTTTTGCATACGAACTCCGTTTTTAACGTTCTTTTTATCCACGCGTAGGTATTTACAAGCAATACAACTCTCGTTTTGACTCGAATAGCTAATTCTAAGCCTATTTTAAATTCATTATGTTATAGAGATTTTATAGTGTTCAGTTTATCATAACTTCTTCATGCAAAGTCAAATTTAGATGTTCTCTATATTTTTGGAATCGTATGGACGTATACTTTGATTTATACCATAAAGTATGTATGAAAGTGCATATTTATATTAGAAATATCATGAAATACATAGTAAGTTTACTACATTACTAGTTTAACAAAATCACATTACATGATTGGTATAATCACATGTGATTGTTATTGACCTATTTTGACTAGTGTTACACCTATAATAGTTAATCTTGAGAGAGCTAGGAAGTTATGTATAGATCTATATGGGGCCATGACAACCCCACCTATGATTGCTAGCTACAATCCTGACACGATACATTCCATATAAGTTACTATTCAACGTCTGATGAAGCGTTGTGAATTGGGGTACATTTATGGTTGTAGTGTCCATTATATGGCCCATGTTAATACATTAAAATTTGACTTAGACCTTAGATTACCATTAGGGACGCCTAGTATGGTAATTAAAGTTTGTTAGGATTGTTAGAAATCCTTAAAAGATAGTAAATTAGGGTTAACAAAAGATAATCCTTATTAAAATATGTTAGGATCGTTAGAAATGCATAAAAGATTGTAAATTAGGGTTAACAAAAGATAATCCTAATTAAAATATGTTAGATCGTGAGAAATCCTTAACAGATAGTAGATTAGGGTTATCGAAAGATAATCCTAATTAAAGTACGTTAAGATCAAGAGATATCCTAGAAAGATAGCAATTTATGATTAATAAAAGATACCCTAAAAGATAGAAGGCTAGGTAAATAAATAAGAAATGTTTTCATAAAGGAAACGTATTCTTAAAAGAATTGAAAAATAAAAACACATGTGCTCACCGACATTATGTTGACTTTCAAATTTCATGTATTCTCAGGTTAATAAGATTGGTGCTCTTTATACCGTCACACTGCTCGGTGTTTCTGCCATAGGTCGGGTAGGGGTGCGACACAAAATTAAATGATTTAAAAAAACATCTCACTCATGTGGATCCCGTTTTCAACATTCTTTATCTTAAATTCTTTATCTCAAGGAGTACTACAAGTCTCTCTTTAACAACGCTAGCAAAAAATCAATCGATCTCTTGATGTCATTTTGACGTAATTAACTTTTAATACGCATTTGATTTTTACTTTTAACTAAATCCATAGCTCCTCTAGTTGGAGTCGAATATTTACGAATTTTATATCATTGAGATCTTGTCGATAACTACTATCTAAATATGTAAACCGTTTTAAAAGATTGTAAAACTTTTTGGATGCTAATGTTTTAGCCTAACAGTCGATTTTACTCTACATGTAATAACATACTTGTTTATATTTGGTATAAATCAAACAGTACAAGCCTAAGCTATTACATTTAATGTTTTTCTACTCTTTCCTAACGGTGATCGGTGATGGAATTTTTTCCTGTTGTCACACTCTTCCCACGTTTAGGAAATTTCGTCCTGAAATTTATCTTATCTTTGGGCTTCAAACAAGTGAGGGTATTGCTTCTTCATTTGGTCCTCTCTTTCCCATGTGTATTGTGGTCCTCTCTTAGAGTTCTATCATACCTTAACTATGGGAATTCGACTATTATTGAGTTGCTTGACCTCTCTATCCATGATTTCGACTGGCTCTTCGAAAAATTTCAGTTCAGGATTAATGTGAATTTCGTCAAGCGTAATGACTAGGGCTTTTTCGGAGATACACTTCCTAAGATTCAACACATGGAAGACATCATTCACTTTATTGAGATTTCGGGGAAGTCTAAGTGGATAGGCTACTCAACAGATCTTGTCAACGATTTTGAAAGGTCCAATGTTTATAGTATTTAACTTTCCCCGCTTTCCAAATCTTATTAATCCTTTTTAAGGAAGGACCTTAAGCAACACCTATCTCCAACTTGGAATTCGAGGGGTTTGCGTCTTGTATCTGCATAGCTCTTCTGTCGATTTTGTGCTTCCTTCAGCGCTCATGAAGTTGTACTATCTTCTCATTCATCTCATGGATTATCTCTAAGCCAGTTCGTAGGGTATCCCCTCCAAACTTCTTGGCTAGCTGAGTATCTCAAACTTCTGCCCAACAAATAGGAGAACGGCATTCCCAAGCATACAAGGATTCAAACAGTGTAACATTGATGCTCGTGTGATAGTTATTGTTGTATGAGAACTCAACCAATGGTAGATGAGTATACCATGTAATTCCAAAATCTATCACACATGATCAGTGCATATCTTATAGTGTTTGGATGGTGCTTTCGCTTTGGCCATCTTTTTGGAGATACTAAGTTGTACTCATATCCAAATGAGTACCAAGAGCCTTCTAGAAACCTTGCTAGAAGCGGGAGGTAAATTTGTTATCCAAATTGGAGATAATAGATAATGGTACCCCATGTAATCTAACAATCTTTCTATGGTACATCTTAGTTAGCTTCGCCATCTTGTTCATTTCTTTTATTCGTAGGAAATATCAAAAATTGATCAATCTATCGACAACTACCCATATACTGTCGTAACTAGCAATAGTCTTGGGTAACTTGGTCACAAATTCCATTGTAATTTTTCCACTTCCACTGGTGTAACTTTGGTTATAGCATTTTTCTTGAGGTCCAATGATGTTCTGCCTTAGTCTTGGAGCAAGTCATACATTTAATTGCATAATCGACAATCTTTGCCCTCATGTTTGGCCACCAATAAAGAGTTCTTAAATCTTGATACATCTTGTCTGCTCCAGGATGAACGGAATACCTAGTCCTCTGTGTGTCGTCTAAGACTAACATCTTAATATCCCTAAAATTTGGAACGCATACTCTTTCCATGCAATATCTCGTTTCATCCTCCTTAATCTCTAGTTTTCGTTCCATCCCTATAAGGCCTTGTTCCTTGATGTTTTCTTCCATTAGATCCATGAGTTAGGTACTTCTAATCTATGAGATTAGACTAGACTGGATACTTATCATAACTGCTATGAATATTCGAGGTTTAACTTGTTCTTTTCGACTCAGAGCATCTACTACTACATTATCCTTTCATGGAGGATAATGGATCTCACAATCGTAGTCATTTATCAACTCTATCCATCTTTGTTGCCTCATTTTGAGCTCTTTTTTATTGAAAACGTGTTGTAGACTTTTGTGATTAGTGTATATGAAAGACTTTATTCCATAAATGTAATGATTCCATATTTTTAGGGAAAAACTACAGCTCCCAGTTCTAGGTCGTGGGTGGTGTATTTGTTCTCATGCACATTTATTTTTTGTGAGGTGCACGCTATGACTTTCCCCCTTTGCATCAATATGCATCCCAGACCCTGATGTGAAGCATCACAATATACAATGAAATCGTTGGTGCCTTCTAGGAAGGATAGTATTTGTGCACTACACAATATTTCCTTCAGCCTATGGAAAGCTGCTTCTTATTGATCTCCCTAAAAAAAATTATTTCCTTTTAGGTTAGTGTTGTGAGGGGTTTAGCTATATGAGAGAAATTTTCTATATATCTTTGCTAATAGCCAGCTAGTCCTAAATATTGTCGAATGTTGGTGCGTGTCTTGGGTGCGTCCCAAGTCTTCACTGCTTCGATCTTGGATGGGTTGACATGAATAACCTTACTACTTACCACATAGCCTAGAAAGTGTACTTTTGTTAACCAAAATTCACACTTAAAGAATTTTTTGTACAACTTTTCTTTCCTTAATATCTATAGGATCATTTGAAGATGTTTTCCATGCTCCTCCTTGATTCGTGAGTAGATCAAAACATCGTCAATGAAAACTATCACAAATTTATTCAAGTAGGGTTTGCAAACTCGATTCATAAGATCCATAAAAATAGCTTGGGCATTAGTCAGCCCGAAATTCATGACTAAGAACTCATAATGACCATATTGAGTTCTAAAAGTAGTCTTTGGAATGTGCTCTTCCATAACTCTAAGTTGATGCTATCCCAATCTCAAGTCAATCTTGGAGTAGTAACTAAATCATTGTAGCTGATCAAAGATATCATCTATTAAGGCTAGTGGATACTGATTCTTGATAGTCAGCTTATTCAACTCTCTATAATTGATACACATCCGACAAGATCTATCTTTCTTCTTGACAAATTAGACAGGCGCATCCCAAGGAAAGAAACTTGGTCTAATGAAAACCATGTCAAGAAGTTCTTGTAGCTGACTGGAGAGCTCTTGCATCTCTGACGGTGCTAATCTATAAAGAGATTTTTCTACTGGGGTGGCTCCTGGGATTAGGTCGATACTAAACTCTACTTGTCGAGTTGGCGGTAGTCCTGGTATATCTTCTGGGAATATGTCAAGGTAATCACATACCTGAGGTACCTCTTCGATGCTCTTCTTTTCATTCTTCTTATCGACAATGTGGGAAAGGAAGGCATAATACTTCATGCATTAAATGAACCTAAGGTTTCTACTAGGTTCCCCGAAGATGGTTAAGGATTCTCTATTCGGTAAGGGTAGACGCAATGCTTTTTCAAAGCATTAGATTACAACATGGTTAGGGGACAACCAATCCATATTGATGATGGAATCGAAACTAACAATGGTCATAGGCATGAGGTCGAAGAGAAAAGTATGAATATATAACATTAAGGTATAGTTCCTAAGTATCTATTGGGTACTACCAATTTGGCCATTGGCTACTAGATGGGTGATTTAATAGTTTCCTGAACTCAAGAGTAATATTGTCACAACCTAAAACCAGAACGGCGGAAACGTTCGGGGGTGAAGGATGTAATGTTTAGTATCACAAGACATGCATCATAGCAATAAAAGTAATGAACAACCATTTCATTAGAAACAAAGTGTTTACAAAGGATGTGGTTCAAATAACATAGACTACAAAGTAAATAACAAAATGAGACTTGAAGCTATACTGCTGCATCTTCTGAATTCCCAACGCGAGTACCTGTCTACTAGTATCCTCAGAATACAAGTTATTTTGAAAGAGTTAATCATCATTTAAGCTGGTGAGTTCATAAGATTTTAGTGATGTAAGTATGTTGTAGAAAGTTGTAGTAAGTTTGAAAGTTCTGTTCAGAAAAGTTTTCCTGTTCCTCCAGAAAATCCTATATTTCCTGCTTTAATGAAAGATAAGTAAAAATGACTCTACAATCTTTTCTATGAGTACTAAATGGATACAAGTTATATAGAACTCAGAGTAAACAAACAATCAATTGTGTGTATCTGCCCTAAGCCCACAACCAAACAAGGAACAGGAAATGAGGCGGAACGCACATATTCCATTGTTTGTTAGATCATCGTTGTATATAACCCTGGCGTATTCACTTGGTACTCATGGAGTTAACTGTAATAGATCCTTTATATTTTATGAAAAGATTCTTTAAGAAAACCCTTATTTCTTATAATAAAAATGATAACCGCAATGATTCCTTCTATAATCACTTAGTTTATACTAGCTACATATAATCCAATATCGGAATGATAGTTAATTGTGTGAATCTACCCTAAGCCCACAACCAAACACGGAACAGGAAATGGGGCGGAAAGCAAACATCCAATTACCTATCGGGTATTAATTTTATATATAACTCTGATGTATAAGCTAAGGTATTATAGAATTAACCATCTAAGGTCCTTTAAGTTTATACTAGTTTAATAAAATGGATTAAACCCTTTACTGATAAGTTTCTAGTTTTGTTTACCAAATGTTCTATTTGAAAAGTATGTTTTGTACTAGAAAACAGTGTATTGAATTTGTGTCCTATGACTTGACCCATACCTGGTACCTTGTATGATGTCTTAATGTGTATGGAAAATTTATATAACTAAGATCGAATGGATAATAGGCTGGGTGAATCCGCTCTAAGCCCACAACCAAACAAGGAACAGGAAATGAAACGGAAAGCACACATCATATTACCTATCAGATCCTATTAATTTATATCCCTTGATGTATACATTAAGGAATCATAAGGTTAGCATTATGGTCCCTAGTTTATAACTATCTTGACATGAAAATAGTTTGCATTAACTTCCAAGTGGAACTGACACTTTATGAAAGTAATGGGAAAATGAAAGTACTCAGTTTTCTTTAAATTGACATCCAGTCATATTGATTTCCTTAAAACATGTTTGTTTTGTTAAGGTCATAATGTGAAGGCTAGTTGTGACAACCCGAAAATTTCTAGCTTGCATTCTTCATTTCTTATCAATAATAGACTCGTTTTGCTATCTTGTAGTACCATTTAGGGTCTATTGGAGCATTCTAAACGTGTTATAATCAAGGTTGGTGTGTGGAAATGGGTTAACTCAAAGTGTAGGATTCAAAAAGAGGCCAAACACTCCAACACATGGAGTGTGCGGCCACACACTTGAGTGTGCGGCCACACACATGTGTTTGCGGCCTCACACCCTTCCCAACCGCACACTCCACCTATATATACCACACTTAGTCATTTTTTTAACACTTCTTTCACTTCTTCAAGCATAGAACTCGAAAATCCTCTCAAGTATCATCCAGAAAGGCAACATCTTTCACCAAGAACACCAAGAACACCATTTGCCCGCACACATGGCAGCACACACCATCTGGCAGTACACATGGCCGCACACATGTGCTGGCAGCACACTAGGCCGCACACACACATATAGTGTGTATTTTGGCCATACACCCTTTTGTATAGCCTTATAAACCCTCATACAATCATATATGATTATAACACTTCATTATAAGTGTTTACTAGTCCCTAAGGTGGTCCCATTACATTAATTAGTTGTTCATAACACTAATTATATTCATATATGTGTCGATATATGCTAAATAGGATTCGCGTGTGTACTCAAGTCACCACTTTTCATACCCCTTAATCAATGTTTTAAATTGTTTTTAAATGTTTTATGGGGGGATAAAAGTAGAATTATGCTAATTATTATATCAATCACATGTGATTAATATGCAGCAGTCAAATGATTTACTACACATTAACCGTTTTACCAAATAGGTTCTTCAAATGATTTTTCTTAAATGTTTTATATGTTTCAAAATCCTTATTAAATTGTTCATTACACACTGTATGATCCTTTTTCAAACCATTTTACTTCGATCTGTTTTTACTCCAAGCTGTTATCAAATCGTTTTACTTCAAATTGTTTTTACTTCAAACTGTTTTATAGATTGACATCAAGTCGATCTTTTCTTAAGATAATAATTATGTTCAAAGGTTTTACAAAACTTATTTATGCTTTTATATTATAAATTGCATGCCTCTATATGCATAGTTATATAAGAAATGTTTAAAATACTTAGGAAGGCTATCCACCCTATTTCCTTTTCGCGCTTGAGATGTGGTCTGGTGGGATATCGGGTACTCGTCCGAAGGTCGTTTAAATATTAGTTATATAACATATATACATATATAGTCATAAAGGTCCTTCCAATTCATCCCATGCCCTTGGGTAGTAAGGGTATACATCCATGTCCATACGTACCAGTTAGATTACTAGTAAACTACCATACAGGTAGTTTAGGAAGATACTAGAACAATTCTAGAACGCGACACCATACAATGAGTCAGTTCATTCATGAGTCTATACTTGCTAGATAGAGAGCACATACACTACAGCTAGAACATTACAATACATTACTATATTTGCTAGATAGAGAGCACGTACACTACAACTAGATCATTACAGTACATTACTATACTTGCTAGATAGAGGGAGAACACACATTACAACTAGCACACGTAGAACTTTTCCGTACATTACATATACATTACTACGTAGACATAATCATCATCCACTGTATCGGAGCATGCCTTAAATGTCATGGCCCGAGTTGTAGCCAGAATTCTCTTGTAGGGAGAGCGTGAGTTTGCGTATAAATCTATACTGGATTGACTATCCTACACCTTGCTACTAGCTACAGCCGGACCTGCAGGTCTGCAGGTGCCAAATATCATTCCTTTTTACGACCATATTTATGTCGTTGTTACCAGTCAATAGCATGGTGCAATTAATCACATAATGCCTTAATATAAATCCGGTTTAAGGTAGTTAGTACAACAGTAGTTCTTACAGCACTACACTACAGTACTACATAAATTTTCCCTTTACATATATTTAGTGATCTTTTCACTGAAGCATCAAATGTAAAAACTATATTTTGTTAATGATAGTTACACTTGGAAAATTACACACTTTTACAGGAAACAAACATTTAGAACAGTTAAGTCTTGGTAGAAGACTACCTTGAGAACAGTTAGGTCTTGGTAGAAGACACCATTATATAATAGTAGGAATCATAGGGATTTCTAGAGTTTTTCAAACGTTTACAGTTGTTTTTCAAACATTTTTATACTTACAGTTCATATACACTTTCAATGCTTATAATTCATATACTTACAAATTCTTACGTACAAATTCATACATATAAATACTTACTTACAAATTCTTACATACAAATTTATACATTCAAATACTTACTTACAAATTAAGACACTAAAATACTTATGATCTCACCAGCTTTATAGCTGATACTCGCTTTCAAAATTTCTTGTATCCTCAGGTCATCTATAGATAGGTACCTATGCAAGGATTAGGGAAGATGGAGCTCGTTGAAGACTCATCTTTCATTTTGATTTATGCTTCAGTGTTTATCAAAATTTGATAGAACACAATTGTATAATAATTATATTATTAATGCAATGGATGATGTTGTTGCTTGTTTGCTAGTTTTCATTGTTGTGATACTGTACATGACGTCCTCCGCCCCAGAACGTTTCCGCCGTTCAATGGTTTTGGGGTATGACACTAGTACCCATATTATACGCTCTCCATGTCAAGAGATTATGGGTACCAAACGCGACTTCAGCAAACCAGTTTCTAGGCCGTGTAATCCACAATAAGTTTAGATGATCATGTATACCCAATTTAACTATCACGTTTTGCATAGAACATTGAATTAGTGATTCATTTGTATAATTAGATCCTGTAGTGTCCTCATGCTATAGCATCTTAGTATGTTCGTTCTGTTATAGTATCTTAGTATGTTTCTTTTTTAATCGTGTATTGTATCTTCCTCCCTGTTTTTCTTTATAGTATGTTCTAGCATCTAATATGAACTGAACCCCTAAACTATACCTACTATAGTTTACTTGAACTGTTATTGAAAAGACTCATTTATCTACTAAGTTATGATAGTACGTTAAAAACGGAGTTTTGTTAAACTATACAGTAACATAACTTTAAAAGAGTTTTTGAAATTTTTTGATCGGTTATAAAAGACATAAGAAATCTGTAGAAAGATGTTTATAACAAACATTTACAAAATTATCTTTTTGTTCAACTTGTATTCCCCCTAAAAAGCACTTAAAACAATTTAAAAGATTCAATGCGAGGTATAAACGCACCTTATGTGGGTGATTGAAACGAATATGTGTGTAAGGATGAGAAGCTCCACGAATGAAGTCCCAATACTTAACGAGTGCTAAATGACATATAATGGCATATTTTCACTTAAATATAGCGTTTAGCGGTAACCAAAGGCAAGGAAACACCTCACGGAACTAGGAAACACTTGGAATGAAGTGTTGAATCACATGTGATTGATCAAGGGAGAGTTCACGGCCACCCATGGAGTTTACGGCCATGAGATTACGGCGAAGGGAGTTTACGGTCGTAAATGCATGGTCAATCATGCCAAAGTGTGTTTTAAGGTTCTACAGCATCCATTAAAGGTTCAAGGTCAAAGGCTTGGACTTAGGAAGGGTTTTCGATCCAAATGGCACATTTATAAGGGTTTACGGCCATGAGAGATGGTTTGGCCGTAAACTCCTTTTGTTCTTGCAATTTTTATGGTTTTCAAGGCTCTAAACAGGTGTTAGAACTAGATAACAAGCTAAGGAGAGAGTACTTACGATATAGGGGCTTGAAATGGTGATTAAGGTCCAAGAACACTAGTGTGTGTTCTTGGTTTTCTTGGTGTTTCTTGAAGATCTAAGACAAGATGATTTCCATGGATGAAATCATGCGATGATGCTAGATTAAGAGATATATCAATAAGTCAAAGGAAGAGCACTTACGATCTTTATGATCTTGGATGAAGAACTGGATGATACTTGAGAGAGATTTCAAGTGTTCTTGAGGTGAAAGTGAACTAATGAATGAAAGTTGGAGGATATGAGCCTATAAGGAGGGAGTTTATGGCCCACCTTTAGTTTACGGCTGCAAACTCAAGTGTTGTGGCCGTGAACTCCTTTTGAGGAGGATTAAGGCTTGAATGTTGCTTAGTGGCTTTAGCAGGTACTTCTAAGACCTATTCCTTAAGTATACTAGGCTAAAACTCCTTAGAATGACCTTTAACAAGGCTAGAACGCATTACAAAAGAGTCTGACGCTCAGTTGAGTTGACTAACTGAGCTTTCAAAGCAAAAATTTCCAGGTCATCACATCATCCCCCCGTCAGATGGAATTTCATCCTGGAATTAGCTTTCTTAGCATTACTACTGGGGTTGTACTCCTCTGATTTGAAGAATACCCACTCGTAGACCTGGCAAATTTTCCCTGGAGTTTACGATAGGACTCATACTTTGTCCAATTATCATTACCTCATGTATACAAGTCGTATATAATTAGGATTAGTAAGACGGTCGGATGTGCGACTCTGCCCCAGGTCAACAACCAAACAAGGAACAGGAGATAGGGCCGAAGCACACATACTAAATCTGTGTAATCATAATCATATACACCCTCACGTATACACTGAATAGTAATAGGTGGGTTGTATTCTTCCTTAGCCTCTGTGCTCGAACTTGGTCTGCTGGACGAGTGGTATTTCGTGACGATCTTTGGAACATACGACGGCAACGCTTCGGAGGAAAAAGTACCATTCGCACGAGTACTTTGGGGTTTAGAATACGAAAGATAAAACTGAGGTTTAGGTCGGACTGTCGATATGAATGACGAAGATTTCACGAACTTGACAGTCGACACGATAGAAACATATGAACTTAGTATGGAGAGGACCACGCCAACTCATGACGAATGATAGTAACGGACTCTTTACTGAACAAAGTTTTGGCCGATTTGAAAGAAACGTCTGTTATACGATGATGTACCCCTAGTGTGTTCAAAAATGTACTCCTAGTGTGTTCGAAAATGTACTCTCCGTAAATGTTCTAGTGCTTTATGTTTTCCCTTTGATGTTAACACTCGTATGTATTGTACCGCTATGTGCGAGTACATACAATGAAAGTGCTTTGATAACTAGTGTTGATACTTTATATCATGATCCTCCTTGGTACCACTACGATCGCCTGTTATATACAAGTTATGAATAATTAAAATGAATAAGACAGTCGACTGAGTAACTCTGCCTCAAATCCACAACCAAACAAGGAACAAGAATTAACACGATATCACTCACTCTAAGTCTGCAACATCTTAGTCATGCACAACTCTGATGTATATGCTAAGCCATTATAGCTTTTCTAAACGAATCTTTTAGTACTCTTGAATATTGTGATCTATTTCAATATGTGAGTTATTATTATTACTTTTTAAGTGTTTTCCCCATGTTTTAATCTTATATAAATATAAATTAATTAATTTTTAAAGTAATTACTATTTCGAAAACTTACCAAAACTTCAAAAGCGGGGTTCCTCGTTGTGTCCTTATTTCTTGTGGTTAGATTCCTCTATTTCCTCTGTTACCTCCCTCTGTTGGGCAGTCTCTCTTGGCATGCCCCATTTCACCACATGCATGGCATACTTGTACTATCCCGACATCGGTGGTTGAAGTGATGTGTTGCGTCGGAGCTTCACAGAAACGAGCTCCTTCGTCTTTCCTCTTTGTTGGCCAATCCCCCATAATGTGTCCAGATTTGCTGCACTTGTAACATGCTTGGTTTACTTGGGGACTTGGTCGTGCCGACTTCAGGCAGAAACTGGCAAGGTGCCCTTTCTTGTTGCAGTTGGTACACTGCATAACTCGACAAGCTCTGTGGTGGTGGTAAGTGCATTTGTCGCATATAGGGAGACTCCCAACATATTGTTTAACGAATGTTGTAGTGGCAGATGAAGTGCCAGATGTTATGACTGGTGTTGTGACCGCATGGGTAGTCACGGGCTGTCGCCCTAGGTAAAACCTTGAGTCGACTTTTTATTTTTTCTATCCCAGTATTTTCGCTTCTTGTTCTTAGTCTCGTGGTTTGGGATGTCCTTGATAGTAGCCACTCACGGGTTCCCTTGATTACTATTGTGATGAGGAAAACTGGCTCCGCTTCCGCTAGCATTATTTGTAATGAACTGTGTCAAAACAGTTGTCACAGTAGCAGTGACCGCAGCCTGAAAAGTAGCATACTCTATTTGCAGAATTGGTGCTTCGACTGGTGGTCGATTCCCTCCTTGTGAAGACATGAATCTGCCGCATGGCGTAGAATGATCTCGTGAGTCTAAAGCAGTGGGTTTAAGTCGAAAGCTAAAAGACAAGGTCATCCTAGTTCTGAGTGTATTGGGTCTTGACTTCTACAGGGTTCTAGAAACAATTCATAAAAGAGTCTATACTTAATAAACCTTATGAATTAGAAATGGCCATCCTCGAAGGAATATTTGTGACCTGAATAACTGTTACCAGTTGCATGTAAAGAAAATAATCCTAACATATAGGGTGAATAGTGTTTCCACTAACTCATTAAGTTAACCAAGATTATTATTTATTAGCGTGAAGCATATGATGTTTTGGTTACTCCGGCTGATCTCTCTTTGAAAAGTTCTCTTGAGCATGCTCTTGTTCCTCCTTGACTCTTCTGATGACTACTATGAGGAAGTGGTTACATCTATCCGGGTTTGTCATACGAGAATAGAAGTGTCTAAAGAATCTATGAGATTAAGTGAAACATTATGGGGTGATCCTTACAGAGTCCTTCTATAATTGTACAATGTATACAATTTGTATATAATTCAAGATGAAATAGACCTTCGAATAAGTGATCCTACTCCAAAACCACAACCAAACAAGGAACAGGTAATGAAGCGTAGATCACAAATTCGAAGTCTATAAGATCTCAATTATATATAACCTTAGGGGTATACATTGCAAGATTATAGACCTATCTGTAATTGTCTTTTAAGTTATCACATAAGTTATTTATATAGTTCCTAAAATACTCCCAGAGTATTTTAATGTAATGTACTTAGTATGCTTTAACCTTGTTATCGTGTTATAGTATCATAAAATATTCCTATAGTATTCTAACTCAATGTATTTGATCTAGAATTCTCTTAGCGTTAGGTAAGTTTTAAGACTGTTGCAACATCACATCACTCCCAAACACATGTCGGTCATATCTCGAATGAATATAGTTGATCAAGCTATATTGATCCTAGATATGATTACATAACTATCCAGGTTTGACCGCAATGTTCAACATTTAAATACTTTTGTCCTGTTCTTCTTGTGATACTTGTTCTAGTATGTATATATGTATAAGCACGTAGGTATATTTTTATAAGGTACTGTTATATCCTTAAAATATAATATTATCCAGAGCACTTAAGTTCCATTGTATTTATAGTTGTATGTCTTTTATCGGTTGATATACTTAGTTCACTATAAACAATGCTCTGATACCAATCTGTCACACCACAAAACCGGAACGGCGGAAACATTCGGCAGTGAAGGACATCATGTTTAGTATCACAAGACATGCATCATAGTAATCAAAGTAATGAACAACCATTTCATTAGAAAAAAGTGTTTACAAAGTATGCGGTTCACATAACATAGACTACAAAGTAAATAACAAAACAAGACTTGAAGCAATATTGGTCCATCTTCTGAATTCCCAGTGTGAGTACCAGTGTACTAGTTTCCTGAGAATACAAGTTATTTTGAAAGAGTTGATCAGCAATTAAGCTGGTGAGTTCATAAGATTTTAGTGATGTAAGTATGTTGTAGAAAGTTGTAGTAAGTTTGTAAGTTCTGTTTAGAAACGTTTGCTGTTCCTCCAGAAAATCCTATATTTCCTGCTTTAATGAAAGATAAGTAAAAATGAAATCCTTTCTATGAGTACTAAATGGATACATGTTATATAGAACTCAGCGTAAACAAACAATCGATTGTGTGTATCTTCCCTAATCCCACAATCAAACAAGGAACAGGAAATGAGGCGGAAGGCACACATTCCATTATTTATTAGATCGTCGTTGTATATAACCCTGGCGTATTCACTTGGTACTCACAGAGATAACTGTAATAGTTCCTTTATATTTTATGAAAAGATTCTTTAAGAAAACCCTTATTTCTTATAATAAAAATGATAACCACAGTGATTCTTTCTATAATCATTTAGTTTATACTAGCTATATATAATCCAATATTGGATTGATAGTTAATTGTGTGAATTTTCCCTAAGCCCATAACCAAACAAGGAACAGGAAATGGGGCAGAAAGCACACATCCAATTACCTATCGGGTATTAATTATATATAACCCTGATGTATAAACTAAGGTATTATAGAATTAACCACCTAAGGTCCTTTAAGTTTATACAGGTTTAATAAAATGGATTAAACCCTTTACTAATAAGTTTCTAGTTTTGTCTACCAAATGTTCTATTTGAAAAGTATGTTTTGTACTAGAAAATAGTGTATTGAATTTGTGTCCTATGACTTGACCCAAACCTGGTACCCCTTATGATGTCTTAATGTATACGGAACATATATATAACTAAGATCGAATGGATAATAGGCTGGGTGAATCTGATCTAAGCCCACAACTAAACAAGGAACAGGAAATGAAGCTGAAAGCACACATCCTATTAGCTATCTAATCCTATTAATATATATCCTTTGATGTATACATTAAGGAATCATAAGGATAGCATTATGGTCCCTTTCTACTAAATGTATTAGACTCGACTGTTCTGATTGTCGTTTGAAAATGTAAAGTTTTCCCTAGTTTACAATTATCTTGACTCGAAAATAGGTTGCATTAACTTCCAAGTGGAATTGACACTTTATTAAAGTAATGGGAAAATGAAAGTACTAAGTTGTCTTTTAAATTGACATCCTGTCATACCGATTTCCTTAAAACATGTTTGTTTTATTAAGGTCATAATGTGAAGGCTAGTACCCATACTATACGCTCTCCCTGTCAAGAGATTCTGGGAATCAAACACGACTTCAGCAAATAGTTGCTTGGCCGTGTAATCCACATTAAGTTTAGATGATCATGTATACCCAATTTAACGATCATGTTTTGTTTAGAACAATGAATTAGTGATTCATTAGTATAATTAGATCCCGTAGTGTTCTCATGCTATAGCATCTTAGTATGTTTGTTCTGTTATAGTATCTTAGTATGTTTGTTCTGTTATAGTATCTTAGTATGTTTCTTCTGTTATCATGATTGTATCTTCCTCCCTGTTTCTCTTTATACTATGTTCTAACATCTAATATGAACTAAACCCCTAAACTATACCTACTATAGTTTACTTGAACTCTTATTGAAAACACTCATTTATCTACTAAGTTATGATAGTACCTTACAAGCATAGTTTTGTTAAACTATAAAGTAACATAACTTTAAAAGATTTCTTGAAATGTTTTGATCACTTATAAAAGACATAAGAAATCTTTGGAAAGATGTTTATAACAAACATTTACACAATGATCATTGTGTTCAACTTGTATTCCCCCCCCCCCCCCCCCTTAAAAGCATTTAAAACAATTTAAAAGATTCAGTACAGGGTATGAACTCACTTGATGTGGGTAATTCAACCGAATATGTGTGTAAGGATGAGAAGCTCCACGAATGAAGTCCCGAGACTTAACGAGTCCTAAATGACATATAATGGCATGTTTTGACTTAAATATAGCG
Organism: Lactuca sativa; assembly: GCF_002870075.4. Lineage (NCBI taxonomy): Eukaryota > Viridiplantae > Streptophyta > Magnoliopsida > Asterales > Asteraceae > Lactuca > Lactuca sativa. Next base: position 121,661,285 of record NC_056628.2, read on the forward strand.
TTTAGAGGCAACCAAAGGCAAGGAAACACTTCACGGGACTATGAAACACTTGGAATAAAGTGTTGAATCACATGTGATTGATCAAGGGAGAGTTCACGGCCACCCATGGAGTTTACGGCCATGAGTTTACGGCCAAGGGAGTTTACGGCTGTAAACTCATGGTCAATCTTGCCAAAGTGTGTGTTTTAAGGTCCTACAACATTCATTAAGGGTTCAAGGTCAAAGGCTTGGACTTAGGAAGGGTTTGCGGCCAAAATGGCACACTTATAGGGGTTTACGGACATGGGAGATGTCTTGGCTGTAAACTCCTTTTGTTCTTGCATTTTTGATGGATTTCAAGGCTCTAATCAGGTGTTTCAACTAGATAACAAGCTAAGGTGTGAGTACTGACGATATAGAGGCTTCAAATGGTGATTAACGTCCATGAACACTAGTGTGTGTTATTGGTGTTCTTGGTATTTCTTGAAGATCTAAGAATATATGATTTCCATGGATGAAATCATGAGATGATACTGGATTAAGAGATGTATCAATAAATCAAAGGAAGAACACTTACCATTTTGATGATCTAGGATGAAGAATTTGATGATACTTGAGAGAGAACTCAAGTGTTCTTGAGGTGAAAGTGAACTAATGAATTAAAGTTAAAGGATATGAGCCTATAAGGAGGGAGTTTACGGCCCACCTTAAGTTTACGGCCGTAAACTCAAGTGTTGTGGCCGTGAAATCCTTTTCATGAGGATTAAGGCTCGAATGTTTCTCAGTGGATTTAGCAGGTACTTCCTAAGACTTATTCCTTCAGTGTACTAGGATAAAACTCCTTAGAATGACCTTTAACATGGATAGAACTCATTACAAATGAATCTGGCGCTCAGTTGAGTTGACTGACGGAGTTTTCAAAGCAAAATTCCCAGGTTGTCACAAATATGGCTTCTATCGGTACTGGTGTAAAAAAGTACATTGGCATATAAGTTGTTTATTAGGAACATACCGACAACTACCGTTGGGTTCTCAATGGCTTATCGTGCTCCTATAATAAATGCCTGACCTCTACCTTTCTCCCTAAATAATGGACAATTCTTCGTGAAATGTCCCACCTACTTACACTCAAACATGCCTTATATACTGATGTTGTTGCTGTTGTTGTCCCTTGATTTGTCAGAATCCTGCACCTGTTGGCAAGATACCTTTCTTACCACAATTTGTGCAGATTTAACAAAGTCTTGAATGGTTATACCGATACATGTTACACCTCTGACTACTTCTTATAGTAGTCCCTGCTGGGGTTGTAACCGCAAATGCATGAACTGCTTCCCATTTCCTCTCTGCTATTTTCCTAGCCCTTCCCTTGGATTCCTTTCCAAGATTTCTCTTTCTATTATCCGTCATTGAGAGATGAGCCTTCTAGACCATTTTTCCATGACGGGTCTCTTGATTCATCAGGTTAAACTCTCTTGGCGATGTCATAGGTGGTTGGCTTTGAAGCAGTAACCAATCCTTGAATGGGTTGGGGGAAACCCCAAATGTACCTTTCTATTTTCTTATATTCCAGAGTGACCATTCTGGGACATAAGATAGCAAGTTTATTGAAACCGTTTGTGTTGGGTCAAAAATATGGTTTATACTTTGCTTTTCTAGAAAAATATATTTTTCTATAATATAATATGTAATTTTGTGGCTGTGTACGGCTGCACATGTGTGTGCGACCGCCCACCCTGTGTACGGCCGCACATGCATGTGCAGTTGTACACCGGTGTGCTGCTCGTGGCCTATGTCTCATATAAATAGAGGAGTGCATGTGGGAGTGTGAGGCAAGAGAAGAGAGAGAAACTAGAGAAGAAGTGTGTGTGAGAGAGAATCTATTGTAAGGAGCATAATTCATATCATCAATACATCATTAGATTCAAGTTATTCTTCTTCTCATTCTCTTCTATTTGATCTGACATCATCCAATTGATTGGGATTCCGCACCATCAATTGGATCTGATTGATACACAAGCAATTTTGGGGACTTACAATTGGTATCAGAGCTTGGTTGTATCAATCAATTTATTCAGATCTGGAGCTTATTTGATCTTATTTTGAAAAGATAATAGATTTTTTGGATAGATCTCGCAAAAATAAGGGGGGTTACTTCTTTGCATTTTTCATAAAAACGAGTTTTTGATCGAGTTTTGGAGCAAAAAGGGTGAAAAACGTCGTTTTTTTCGCGAATCTGTTGAAGGTGTGCGGCCCGGTTGAAGGAGTGCGGCTGGTTGAAGGTGTGCGGCTCAGCAGCCTCGGTGTGCGGCTTAGCAGTGTGCGGTTTGGTTTGTGCGGCCGGCTCGGTGTGCGGCTCGGACGTGTGCAGTCTCGGATTACGGCTCGGAGTGTGCGGCTAGGTCTTCGGTTCTCAGTCTCACCTCGGAATCCACGGCTCAGCTTCGCTCTCTTCTAAATAGTGTCTGGGTCGCACGCAGCCTCGTCCTCGCAGCAGCGTCCTTGCATCGCTTCGTAGCTCATCCTCGCTTCGCAACATCCATAAAAGTAGAAACGGAGCTTAGGGCTGCCGGGGATCGAACCCAGGTAGCTTGTCTATTGTACAGCGTGCCTTACCAACTCGACTAGCACAACCTTTGTGTCATCCCTTCGAAACATAAATCATAAGTTGTGATTGTCGGTTTATATTTTCACAAATTGACAACATCAGCCCAAAAATTCAAAATTTAATTTTTAAAATCCATTTTCAACCCAAAATTTTTTGATTTTAATTTGACTTTTATATTTGACTTTTGACTTTAAAATTTTGACTTTGACCTTCAAGTTTGACATTTGACTTTAAACTTTGACTTTTAATTTTTCATATTTAGCTTTTCGGTTTGACTTTTAAGTTTGACTTTTCAAGTTTGACTTTTTAAATTTGACTTTTAAGGTTGACTTTTGAGTTTTTAGTCAAAGGGAAACTAAAAAAAATTAAAAAAAAACAAAACAAAAAAAAATAAAAAAATATAAAAAATGAGTTCCACATCAATTCCGGTAAATGAAGTTTCATGTACTCCATCTTGTATAGCTACGATTAAATTTCTTCGCGAACAAATTGATTTGCTAAAAAGGGAAAATGAAGACCTAAAATATTAAAGATACACCATTAGGAAAGAACAAAAACCTTTAAAAGCTCAATTAGAAACTAAAATCAAGGATTTCCGAAAACTCCAAGAAGATTACAGCAACAAGTGTGAAAATTATGATCACATTAAGAAAAAACTTGCTGCTGTAACTGAAGAACTTGACGCTTTAAAAATAAAGTGTGGAAAAACAGATGTTAGTTTCAAAAATTACACTGCGTCAAGTAAAACAGTCGAGTCCTTATTTGAAAATCAATTGAAATTCAAAGATAATCAAAACAAGGGTCTTGGGTATGATAGTGTTCCTCCCCCTTTCAATCATAACTATATATCCATACCTTTGACTCAGGAAGAGATTGACTGAGAACCATTTATGGTATACAGTAAACCAGTTGTTGAACAGGCAACTGAGGATGTTGAGATGAACGATACTAATGATTCTACTTCTTATGCAGGTAAAGTAGTAGAGGATGAGAACAAGGAGAACACCATTGAAGAAACCAACATCTCCTTGAACTCTGAATCTGTTGCTTCGAACTCAGTTGCTTCTGATCAACCTGTCGTTGAGAAATACATGCCACTAATTCCAACGCAACAGAGTTCTTGTCGCAAGTGTGCATGTGGGAACAACAAGAGACAAGGCAAAGACACGCCACCAGGGGCAGGAAGAAACAACTCCACAGTGAAGAAAAAGACATGTTTTCATTGTGGAACAGCTGGACACATTGCCAGAAATTTTCCAAATCGCGCATACGTTCCCTAATACGTACATGGCTGGCAGAAAACACCAAGAGCGAGATACTCCAAAAGAAACCCCTCAAGGCCACATTCGGAAAATAGCGACTGGAATGCCATGAAGGCCACAAATCAACCCCACAATGCCAAGAAATCAACTCCCAAGGTCAAGAAGGGAATGTCAGACAAGAAGCCAAATCCAAGAGATGCTCCTATAAAGACAAAATCAAACTCATCTCAACGGCCGACATCAAGTTCAAAATCAAGTGCTGAGCCACCCATCAGATCGAAAAAGAAATGGGTTAAACCCAACTACAAATGGGTTCCAAAGGCTCACTCTCCCAAATCAACTAATGACTCTAATATTTCTTCATCTTCTATTTGTGATAAAAAGCACATAACATGGGAGAGTATATCGTGCAAAGATGACAAAGGTCGACCCAGTTTCAAAATGGACTGGGTTCCAAAGACCAACTGATCCTGCTCGGTGTCGGAACAGCTATGGAGGCCTATCATTAGACTTCAGTTTGTTGATAGTGGCTGCTCCAGGCACTTGATAGGAGGCATCTCTCAACTGTACAACATTCAGACATTTGTTTGAGAGTATGTGTCCTTTGCGGGAAGGGAAGAAAGGAAGTGATCACTCATGGGGTTTGTGCTTAATGACATGAAGAATTTTCGGATCTATTCTGAGTTTACGCGTGCTATTCTCAGACCTTCTGGATGCAAATTCAATCGGTGACTTACGGTTTAAGTTTTCTTCTCTATACTCCTGAGTTTTTCTTAAGCTGATTCGCTTTAAAGACAAATTTTTGTTTTAGGATAGTTTAAATTTGCGCATTTACTTTCGTTTCTCTCCTATGCACAAATTTAGGGGGAGAAATAAAAACAAAAAAAATTAAAAATTAAAAAAAAAAGTAGAAAATCAAAATAATAATATGTTGGTTATGGAATGTACTTGAGGGAGATGTTTTGGGAAGTGATATGATAAAGTGATAACATGCAACCTGAGTCTACGTAACGTACCCAAAGTTGAAGGGTCTATGCTCTGGTTTGATGCGTCGGTAGGCACGAAAATTGTTTAAATGGACTTGACTAGGGAGAGTTGAACTTAGGAAATTTATAGACTTGACAAATCTTGACCTAGTTAGATCCGTTCAGCCTGACAATACGACGCTCGGATAGGTTGAGCAGGGAGATATATATGGGAATCTACTCGTCACAATAATTGAACCCGTACTTGGAACCGTGGCTTAACTTTCCTCGATCTGCGGATTCTGTCCATAATTCCGGTTGGATGGGGCGACTGGTAAATTCCGATAAATTAGGTCTGTAGAATATCATTTTCTTTCTTTCCGTCTGTTAGTCATATGTTGTCTCCTTTGCGTGACTTCCAATCCGACCTGGTACACAACATATGCAACTCTATTTCTCTGCAGGTTATATATGTGAAAGACTTCTTATCTGTTAGCCATATGTTGTCTCCTCTGCGCGACTTCTAATCCGACCTGGTACACAGCATATGCAACCTTCTACTTCTCAACCCCTCTAAAGTAATAAGTAATAAGTAATAGAATTCTGAATCTATCTTCTCTCTGAATGGTTGTCTGCTCACCCGGTGTAAGTAGTACTCTGGAAGTTCTTGATGGCTGGGGCATATCAGGAAGCGGGAAACACATTCTAGTACACTTAAAATTGAACACATACAGATTGTCTATAGATCTCGCTGCTCAATTTATGTAACAGCTCAAATTTCCAAATAAATTTTTTTGTTAAAAACAAAACATCATTATTCGACAAAAGGGTTTATTCCAAGTTTATTTCAAAATATAAATAATAAATCTCCAGGATCTTCAACAGTGGCAGTATGTACGTGTCACGCCGGCGCCTTCCCACGGTCATCACTAGTACCTGAAAAACATAAACACAACTAGTAAGCATAAATGCTTAGTGAGTTCCCCAGTATACGACTTACCCACATACGCCTTCCGGCCCGGACCTTTCGGTCCACATAACATTGCCTTCCGGCCCGGACCTTTCGGTCCACATAACATTGCCTTCCGGCCCGGATCTTGCGATCCACATAACATTGCCTTCCGGCCCGGACCTTTCGATCCACATAACATAATCGCCTTCCGGCCCATAACTTACATAGCACATATAACATAAAACTCATAACACATAAATCATACATCATACCGTTCTTTCTATCACATAAAGCCTCGCCTTCCGGCCCGTATAAGCATACATCACATATAAGCACACATCGCATATAAAGCATCTATCTCTCTAGACATAGCATGAATATAACACACACGACCTTCCGATCTAACAGTCAAACCCTTCCGGGTGAAGTATAGTGAGAAGACTCACCTCGTAGCACGCAGGCTATAACCTCTTCGAGCTACTTGCACACAATCCGCTAGTCCGCAGGTTCCCTATAATACCACAGCCTTAGTTAATGATCTTATCAAACAAGACAACTGACCCCTCTAAGATATATACAGGTCAACGGTCAATCTTGACCGGACTCGTCGAGTGCAAAGGGTAACTCGACGAGTATAGACATCCTGACACCACTCGCCGAGTCTGAAGAACGACTCGACGAGTTCCAGTAGATCTTCAAGCTACTCGCCGAGTCTGAAGAACAACTCGACGAGTCCTAGTGAACCTTCAAGCTACTCGCCGAGTCTGATCATTGGACTCGGCGAGTCCTCGCCATGCAGTCAATCCGCTGCCTCCTGTATTTCGCATGATTTCGAAGTATATAGATATAGGGCTTCCTGGACTTTCACATATACTATTACAGGGGTTTTTAACACTTATAACAACAATATAATCTAACTAACCCTTAATTGGGTTTCCTAAACCCTAAACTCGCATACAACGTAAAAGTTACAGATTTCGATCCGAAGATTACCTGGAAACGTGTTTCCTGTGTCTCCAAACCTCCAGTACTCGATTCCTTTGGTCACCACCTTGCTCCTCCTTGTCTAACAATCTCTTCAAGCCTTCTCAAGTCCTCTCTCTTGCTTCAGATGCTCACACACTCCCAGGGGATCTTCAATCGGCCAAAAGACACGACATGACGGCCATAATATCATTATATACGGTTCAGAATCGAAACGGCTAGGGTTCAGCTGAACAGCGTCGACTCGCCGAGTCCCTTATTGGACTCGTCGAGTCCAGTCGCGCGTCTGCGACCAAGACCATGGCCCTACTCGGCGAGTCGTGCACCAACTCGCTGAGTCCCCTCCTAAATGCGCCCCAAAAATAATTTAAAGAAATACCTGAAATTCCGGGCTGTTACAACTCTCCCCCACTAGAACTAGACTTCGCCCTCGAAGTCTCTCATTCTGCGAATAACTCCGGATGTTGCTCCCGCATTTCTCTTTCCGGCTCCCAAGTCATCTCCGATCCTTTCCGATGTTGCCACTGAACCAACACCAGAGGTATTTCCCTGTTCCGTAGAACCTTGATCTTCCGATCCCTGATAGCTACTGGTCTCTCGGCGTAATTCAGACTCGCATCTACCTGGATATCTTCTAACGGAACCACTGCTGCCTCATCGGCTATACACTTCCTCAGCTGTGATACGTGGAAGGTATTGTGAATCTGATTCAGCTCCGCTGGCAACTCCAACCGATAAGCTACCCGACCTACCCTTGCAATTACCCGAAATGGACCTATGAACCGGGGCCCCAATTTGCCCTTCTTCCTGAACCGAATCACCCCTTTCCAAGGAGAAACCTTTAGGAGAACGAAGTCGCCGACCTGGAATTCGAGCTCGGACCGGCGTCTGTCCGCATAACTCTTCTGTCGGCTCTGGGTGGTCAATAACCTCTGCCTCACCCGTTGGATGTGTTCAGTCGTTTGAAGTACGATCTCTGTACTGCCCATCACTCTCTGTCCCACTTCTCCCCAGCAAATGGGAGTCCGACACCTCCTACCATACAACAACTCAAAAGGTGGCATACCAATGCTCGAATGATGGCTGTTGTTGTAGGAAAACTCAGCCAGCGGCAGATGCGCATCCCAGCTACCCCCGAAGTCTAACACACACGCTCTAAGCATATCTTCCAATGTCTGGATCGTTCGCTCGCTTTGACCGTCGGTCTGGGGATGGTATGCGGTACTAAAATGCAGTTTAATACCCAACTCCTCATGGAATTTCTTCCAGAACCTGGAAGTGAAACGTACATCGCGGTCCGAAACAATCGAGGTCGGCACTCCATACCGAGATACTATCTCTCTCACGTACAACTCCGCCAACTTCTCTGCTGATGAACTTTCACTAATGGCAAGGAAATGTGCACTCTTTGTTAGTCTATCCACAATCACCCAAATCGCATCGACTCCCCTGGCAGTTTTCGGAAATTTGGTGATGAAATCCATCGTGATCTGATCCCACTTCCACTCAGGGATCTCCAAGGGTTGCAACTTACCGTGCGGTCTCTGGTGCTCGGCCTTAACTTTACGGCAGGTCAAACACCTCTCCACGAACCAAGCAACGTCTCTCTTCATGCAAGGCCACCAGTACTCTTTTTTCAAATCCAGATACATTTTCGTAGCACCGGGATGGATCGAGAATTTCGATCTATGTGCCTCCTCCATCAAAATAACACGCGTACCGCCCACGAATGGCACCCAGACCCGACCCTGAAATGTCAGGAGTCCCCGCCCATCCGTAACGAACTCTGAAATTAACCCGACGACCCGCTCCTGTTTCTGCATCCCAGACTTCACAACCTCGGCCTGTGCCCCACGAATAGTATCTAATACCGGAGTCACCACCGTCAATCTCAAACATACATCCCGCAATGGAGTACCCTCCGCCCTACGACTCAATGCATCGGCTACCACATTAGCCTTGCCTGGGTGGTATAGGATCTCACAGTCATAATCCTTAACCACGTCTAACCATCTCCTCTGGCGCATGTTTAGGTTGGGCTGATCCATCAAATACTTCAAACTCTTATGGTCCGTGTATATGGTACAACGAACCCCGTACAGGTAGTGACGCCAAATTTTGAGGGCGAACACTACTGCCCCCAACTCTAAGTCATGCGTGGGATATCTCGCTTCGTGAGGCTTCAGCTGCCTCGATGCATAGGCTATCACATGGCCCCTCTGCATCAACACTGCACCCAGTCCTGAAATCGATGCGTCGCAATATACGACGAAGTCCTCCATCCCCTCCGGAAGAGCTAATACTGGTGCTTCGCACAGTCTCTGACGAAGTGTCTCGAAGGAAGTCTGCTGCTCGGGTCCCCATGAGAATGTAACACCCTTTCGGGTCAATTTGGTAAGTGGCACTGCGATCTTGGAGAAGTCCCTAATGAACCTTCGATAGTACCCTGCCAACCCAAGGAAACTCCTGATCTCCGAAGGTGACTTTGGTGCCTCCCATCTCATCACCGCTTCCACCTTGGCCGGATCGACCAATATCCCTGCCTGATTTACAACGTGCCCCAGAAATTGAACCTCCCGTAACCAGAAGTCACATTTGGAGAATTTTGCATATAGCTTCTCCGACCTCAGTACCTCAAGGACCTCCCTCAAATGTCCCTCATGCTGCTCCCTAGACCGCGAATACACCAGAATGTCGTCGATGAATACAATCACAGACCGATCCAGCATCGGCCTGCATACCCTGTTCATGAGATCCATGAACACTGCTGGGGCATTGGTGAGCCCAAAAGGCATCACCACGAACTCGTAATGCCCATACCGCGTCCTAAAGGCTGTCTTCTGGACGTCCTCATCCCGCACCCTTACCTGATGGTACCCTGATCTCAAATCAATCTTGGAAAACCAAGATGCCCCTTGCAACTGATCGAATAGATCATCGATTCTTGGTAACGGATAGCGGTTCTTAATTGTCACCTTGTTCAGTTCCCGGTAATCGATACACATCCGGTGTGAACCATCCTTCTTCTTGACGAACAGAATCGGTGCTCCCCACGGCGAGCTACTTGGCCGAATAAATCCCTTCCCCAACAACTCTTGAAGTTGCGAGGACAATTCTTGCATCTCTGGAGGTGCAAGACGATAAGGCACCTTCGCAATAGGCGCCGCCCCTGGAACTAGATCGATACCAAACTCCACTTGCCTCGCAGGAGGTATTCCCGGCAAATCCTCGGGGAAAACATCTGGAAACTCGCGCACCACTGGAACCTCCTTCAATGTCTTCGGTCTCTCGGAACTCTCCCGCGTATCCATCACATACGCCACAAAACCGTTACATCCCCGCTGTAGGCATTGTCTCGCCCTAGCAGCCGAACAAAAAGCTGATCTCGAACGGGTACCCTCGCCGTACACCGTAAGAACTCCCCCACTAGGGTCTCGCATAGTCACCAACTGACGCTCGCAGTCGATGACAGCGCTGAATCGGCTCAACCAGTCCATGCCTACAATGACACAGACATCACCCATCGCAATAGGAATTAGGTCAATCGGAAATGCGACCCCGAAGATCTCTAGCACACATCCCCGAAAAACCTCCGTAGCACAAATCACCCTCTCAGCCGCAATGGAAACGCTCAAAGGCCGACTTAACGGCTCTCGACTAATGCCGATGTGCCGACTAAAAGCTAACGATACAAACGATCTACTCGCACCCGAATCAAATAATACTAGAGCAGGCATAGAGTTCACAAGGAAAGTACCTACACATATATTAACATAAGCATAACATTTCGACCTTTAATTAAGTACATGAAAGATAACATACCTGCCACAACATCGGGCGCAGCGCGGACCTCCTCCGCAGTCAGCTGAAAGGCTCTCCCGCGAGCCCTCGGGGCCTCGACCTTCACCGGTCGGGTCTCAGTAGTCCGGGTAGTAGGTGTAGCTCCCTGACGAAGTTGCGGGCACTCGGCCTTCCGATGGCCTGTCTGGTTGCAGTGAAAGCAAACCATAAACCCCTTAGGGCAATCCCTGGCAATATGTCCGTCCTTGCCACACTTGTAGCAACCACCAGTTCGACACGCCCCCTCGTGACTCTTGCCGCACTTCGCGCAAGTGCGACCCTTCGAACCTCCCATCCTCGAATCAGCGAATTTAATCCGCTTGGCTGCCGGCTGAGACTGGGCCGGCCGTCGATCCACCTGCCGAGACTCGGCCTCCTCCCTCGCTTGAGTCTCCAACTCAATCTCGCGCTTCCTGGCGTTCGCCTGAAGCTCAGTGAAAGTGCGATAGGTGGAGTTTGACACAAACTCCCGAATCTCCCTCTTCAAAACACCCAAATAGCGGCTCATCCGCGACTGCTCCGTAGATACCAGCTCGGGGCAGAACATTGCCCTCTCATGAAACTTCCGTGTGATCACTGCCACGGAATCAGTACCCTGCTTAAGGGTCAAGAACTCCTGAATCAACCGCTCCCTCTCTACCGGGGGAACGTACTCATCCCTGAACATCTCCGTAAACCTCTCCCATGTCACTGCCGTAATCTCTGCCTGAGTGAAGTTCACCGTCACGAACTTCCACCAATCCTTCGCTCCCAGACGGAGCTGGTTCAAGGCGAACCGTACCCTCAAGTGTTCCGGGCATGAGCAAGTATAGAAGCACCCCTCGATGTCGGCGATCCACCTCATGGCTGCAATCGGATCCTGCGTCCCATCAAATTCAGGGGGTTTCGTGTTGCTGAATTCCCTGAATGGTAATGAATCACCCCCTTGCGGCCTGGCAGCAGCCACCGCTGCGGTAGCGGCAGCAACTGCAGCTTCAGAAATTGCGGCGCACCGCTCCTCAAACTCCTCCATCAACGTGGTCTTAATAGACCCAAACATCTACGGGATCTCAGCCCGGACCGCCGCAGCTACCTCTTCCTGAATAATCTGACGAATCTCCTCGTCACTCGCACCGCTCGAACTCGCCCCATTGCGTGTGATAACCATGATGTCTCTGAAATACAACATAAAATCATCAGAGACTCCACCAAGTACAATTGTACTCGATACGCGCCCTACCCAGTCTCCGATTTCCAGGGATTCTTATTTGAGTCTTCCACTGATCCGGTGCCTTCGATAGTACGGGCCCAATACTACCGACCACACCGTATCAGTATTCGTCCCAAATCTTCCTCCCCAAATCCCGAATAACGAGTACTCTACTTCTAGTATGAACTATTCACTTGCACGCTACCAAATATCTCTTATAAGCAATCTCCCTAGACTAAGGCATCACAAAACAGGCAATTCTATTCCTATCATGTATACCTAGTCTTCTAGCATGCATAACAATTCATAATTCAGTGCATAACATAACATCGTAAGGTATTCTGGGGATCTTTACCGTTCGGACGCTGGCTGCTCGTACACACTGTTCCACCCTTGTTTTTACCGCCTTGCCCTTTATAAAATGTTATGTCCTTATTATTTTTAAGAAAAAGTTTTTCCTCAAATCCCCGGTCTGAGTTCAGTTGCACCCAAAAGTACACCCGAATCCCTCAAACCAAGGCTCTGATACCAATTGTAACAGCTCAAATTTCCAAATAAATTTTTTTGTTAAAAACAAAACATCATTATTCGACAAAAGGGTTTATTCCAAGTTTATTTCAAAATATAAATAATAAATCTCCAGGATCTTCAACAGTGGCAGTATGTACGTGTCACGCCGGTGCCTTCCCACGGTCATCACTAGTACTTGAAAAACATAAACACAACTAGTAAGCATAAATGCTTAGTGAGTTCCCCAGTATACGACTTACCCACATACGCCTTCCGGCCCGGACCTTTCGGTCCACATAACATTGCCTTCCGGCCCGGACCTTTCGGTCCACATAACATTGCCTTCCGGCCCGGATCTTGCGATCCACATAACATTGCCTTCCGGCCCGGACCTTTCGATCCACATAACATAATCGCCTTCCGGCCCATAACTTACATAGCACATATAACATAAAACTCATAACACATAAATCATACATCATACCGTTCTTTCTATCACATAAAGCCTCGCCTTCCGGCCCGTATAAGCATACATCACATATAAGCACACATCGCATATAAAGCATCTATCTCTCTAGACATAGCATGAATATAACACACACGACCTTCCGATCTAACAGTCAAACCCTTCCGGGTGAAGTATAGTGAGAAGACTCACCTCGTAGCACGCAGGCTATAACCTCTTCGAGCTACTTGCACACAATCCGCTAGTCCGCAGGTTCCCTATAATACCACAGCCTTAGTTAATGATCTTATCAAACAAGACAACTGACCCCTCTAAGATATATACAGGTCAACGGTCAATCTTGACCGGACTCGTCGAGTGCAAAGGGTAACTCGACGAGTATAGACATCCTGACACCACTCGCCGAGTCTGAAGAACGACTCGACGAGTTCCAGTAGATCTTCAAGCTACTCGCCGAGTCTGAAGAACAACTCGACGAGTCCTAGTGAACCTTCAAGCTACTCGCCGAGTCTGATCATTGGACTCGGCGAGTCCTCGCCATGCAGTCAATCCGCTGCCTCCTGTATTTCGCATGATTTCGAAGTATATAGATATAGGGCTTCCTGGACTTTCACATATACTATTACAGGGGTTTTTAACACTTATAACAACAATATAATCTAACTAACCCTTAATTGGGTTTCCTAAACCCTAAACTCGCATACAACGTAAAAGTTACAGATTTCGATCCGAAGATTACCTGGAAACGTGTTTCCTGTGTCTCCAAACCTCCAGTACTCGATTCCTTTGGTCACCACCTTGCTCCTCCTTGTCTAACAATCTCTTCAAGCCTTCTCAAGTCCTCTCTCTTGCTTCAGATGCTCACACACTCCCAAGGGATCTTCAATCGGCCAAAAGACACGACATGACGGCCATAATATCATTATATACGGTTCAGAATCGAAACGGCTAGGGTTCAGCTGAACAGCGTCGACTCGCCGAGTCCCTTATTGGACTCGTCGAGTCCAGTCGCGCGTCTGCGACCAAGACCATGGCCCTACTCGGCGAGTCGTGCACCAACTCGCCGAGTCCCCTCCTAAATGCACCCCAAAAATAATTTAAAGAAATACCTGAAATTCCGGGCTGTTACAATTTAGCTGGATAACAATATTCGTGGTCGTCGTCAGATGAATGGTCCTTAAGATATAGTATCTAAGAAATTAGGATCAGATATAATTTTTAGGAACTTAAGTTCACCTGTCTTGTAACAAATAGTATGTCCTAAATTTGTCACAATTTTTCGTGTTTAAGTGGACAACAATACCGACGATCGACCAGACAAAGATGTGAATATTAAAGGTACCGATAAGTGGATAAAGGCTGTCTAAAAACTTTGATCCCAAATCTCTCTTAAAGTTAGATATCATTTTTATTTTTGTTAAATTTGTCATAGTTTCTTCTAATTTAAATATTAGGGGAGAATTAAAAATTAAAAAAAATCAGAAAAATTCAAAAATAAAAACAAATCAAAGAAAAATCAGAAAAATTTAAAAATCCAAAAATAGTGTTATTTCTGTTTTATTTCTTGTTCAGAAAAATCAAAAATCAAAAAATATTTTTTGTTTATGTTTTCATTTGTGTGCTAAGTTTTCTTTTAGTTTTGTTTTGTCTTGAAAAGTGATTTCAGCTATAGATAAGACTCATGGAGTTTGTGTTGAAGATTTCTGAGCCAAAGCCTCGTCCGTAAGCATCGAAGAATTCACATTCGAAGGAGCAAGAAATGAAGATTATTCTTTCGACATTCAATCTGTCAACCCCAGAAGCATGGTGAAGCTGTACTTGAAGATTATGTCACAGATTGCATTGAAGCCTCCTCAATCAATCTGCTGTTATCTTTGTACCTGCTGAAGTGATCCAGAAGATTTGTTCTCTCTGTAGATTCTCAAGCTGAAGCGCTATCTTTCAAAAATCTGTACATCAAGCCTCCTCACCCAATGTGCATTCAGAGTCAAATCTTGAAGAAAAGCCCAACCGCTCGAGATGAAGTCATTCATGAAGATTCATCAAGTTCATCTTGAAGCTGTGAAGAAATCAAAGATTAATGCTGAAGCCAAGCTCCCAATGAAGATTAACAAGAAAAAGCCAGCTACTTTTTAGGGGGAGTTTGTTGGGCCATTTAGAAAAGAAAGCTTTAAACCAAGGGGGAGATTGTTGGGTCAAAAATATGGTTTATACTTTGCGTTTCTAGAAAAATATATTTTTCTATAATATAATATGTAATTTTGTGGCTGTGTACGGCTGCACATGTGTGTGCGGCCGCCCACCCTGTGTACGGTCGCACACGCATGTGCAGCTGTACACTGGTGTGCTGTTGGTGGCCTATGTCTCATATAAATAGAGGAGTGCATGTGGGAGTGTGAGGCAAGAGAAGAGAGAGAAACTAGAGAAGAAGTGTGTGTGAGAGAGATTCTATTGTAAGGAGCATAATTCATATCATCAATACATCATTAGATTCAAGTTATTCTTCTTCTCCTTCTCTTCTATTTGATCTGACATCATCCAATTGATTGGGATTCCGCACCATCAATTGGATCTGATTGATACACAAGCAATTTTGGGGACTTACAGTTTGTATATTTTCAACAACATCAACTTCCTTTATCGTCAAATTCCATAGCTCTTAATCCATCCTTTGCATCTCTTATTGGGGTAGTATTCATTGACCATAAGCTGCTTCACCTTGCTCCAAGATAATGTATTCTCATAAGTGATGCCTATGGTTTTTGCATATCTATTCCACCAACTTAGGTCCGCGTCTGCCAATGTGTAAGTAGTAAACGTAACTTTGCAGTCTTCTGCACAAAAGATAATCTCGAAAACCGAGTCCATCTTTTCTATCCATCGATTTTATCCGACTACTCCTTAATTTACATGGAAATATCTTGGCTTATAGTTCATAAATTCTTAATATGAATAAGCCCTAGTTGGACCTCGATTATCTCTGTGTGAACTCTCTCCTCCATTTCCTCCTGAATCAACGTTCCTATTTTCTTCTAGGTTAGCTAAGGCGTCGGCTACGCGTTGAGTCACTAAATCGTCAATAGTGGCTAAACTCATAGGCTCAAGGTTATAACTACGTCATCCTCGTTGTAACATGCATGGTTCTAAATTTAAGGTGTAACTTAGTTGTTATGACTAGTTTGCTTTTGATAATTTAGTTAAAATAGTTAAATAGGTTAATCAAACGAACCAAACAAATAAAACAATATACAAAAAGGATTATATATATATATATATATTGATTTTGGATAATTTTTAAATCAATTTTTCCAGGAAAAAAAATGTACAGTGGTGTTGTTTGAACAGGAAAAGTATATATTTTTTTAAAAAAAAAAAGACGTACCAATGCCCTATACACTGCTACCCTACTTTTCCTCCTCCAATCCCAAAGATATCATCCTGAGCTTCCCTAGCTCAACCATCTACCAAAGACCAAAATAAAGAACCATTAACGCCACAAATGGTGTAGATACACAAAGATCACCTCTGTGGTAACAATGTTGACCTCCTACATCATGGTTTTACACTGCATCTCATCCAAACGATGTTCCAACCCATCTATCACTATCTGATGTAGTTGCTCCTAAGAATGGGTCTCCTGTAGATGCTTCCAAGCATGAAGGATCCTCATCTCATTAAATTCCTGACCCTGCTCTATCTATCACACTCTATCCTTCAACTACCTAATCTCCTCTCTCATCGAGTCACAATCCATCTATGCATGGAATATCCTACCACCATGTCGTACTACTCGGGGAACCATTAGAGAAATCTCCCAATCAGTAGGGTCCTATGGGATGGGATCCCATAATGGTGTCTTCTAGGTCGCTCTAACCTCGTACACTTCGATGCAATCCTCCTCGATCCACTCCTCTACCTTAGGGGTTTAGTATGTAGGGCTTGGCCTGTTGGAGACACTGGTTGAAGAAGGAGATAATGTCGCTCTCTTCCATGATAGTATAGGAATGTATTTCCTCGGGGTGTAAATCACTTGGGGTCCTGAAGTATGCATCTCAGAAGTTTCCTCCTCCTAAGCCTCATAATGACCGCTCGCGTCACCATGGGATAATGAGTCTGGATATGGTGACCTCTCAGTTGGATCTTTGTCTGTCTCTGCATCTTACTGCTCCCTATTCCATATAGCTCCTCATCCTGAAATGGCTCCTTCACATCTATAGGTATAGGTGGTGTAAGCATCTAGGGATCATACCCTGCCTCTTCCGTCACAGGATAATATGGCACCAATTAATCACTCTCTAGGGAAGTATGAGATACCCACTCCTAAATATCCTCCATCAATGAGCTCATGATGATCATGTTGTACTGACCGCTCGAATCTAATTCGGTTCTCTCTAAGGGGGTATGCCAGGTAAGCGCCTCTAGATCATCATCCTCGAGCTATTGGTAGAATCTTCATGTAGTCACACTATAAAGCCAATCCATAAATCCTCAAGTGCTTAGCTTGCCAACTACCGTATCCAGGTTTAAGTGTGCATTGGTCGGAGCATAATAAAACTTAGTGCACATTTTAGGTCTATTTTTGGTACGAACGCAATACTATATTAACCCTAGGTATCGTTTTCGTCTCTAAAACCTTGAGTTTACGATTTAATGGATATTATTTTTAGCTAACTATGTAGATTTTTATGAGCCCGTATATATATATATATATATATATATATATATATATATATATATATATATATATATATATATATATATATATATATATATATATATCCTGTTATGCTTGGTTTAGTGTATTTTAGTAATCCTATGTTTTATGCTTCAAGAATATCAAGTGGGGATTAGCCAGATGAGAAGTGACGAAGGGTAGGACCATTTTAGCGTAAATCTGTTTTGAAATCCAACAACCTAAGTGACTATTCAAGATAGACAACTCTCCCTTCAGTATTCTATTCGTATGTTAATTAGCGATGTTACTTTTTATTATGTTTAACTAGTAGAATATACATCATAAGTTATAATCTTAGTTCCTAAGGAATTACTTGTTCACTATAACCTAAGGCTCTGATACCAATCTGTCACACCCTACCCAGCCGGCGGCGGAAATGCCAGACAGTGCGATGTGGGGTTAATTGGATCTCGGCAATCAGATATATTGAACATTACACACAAGTATATTACAAATGATACTTTATTAATTTTAAAGTAGGGATTACAGTGTTTTAGTAGGCCAAGTGTACATCTTAAATGAAATTAAACATAGAACAAACATAAACAACTTTTATCATTCTTTTGTGACGACTCCCTCTTCAGACTACCCGCACTCTACACTCATCTCCCTGAGAATACGTGTATTTTAAAAACATTAACAGAATGTTGGTATGTTCACATGTTTTTATTAGTTTTATTCATTATACATATATACATATATATATATATATATATATATATATATATATATATATATATATATATATATATTCTTTACTTTTGGAATAATCTCTTCTAAAACATTTAATTATGTAATTTGAGAATTCTGACCTACTAAGTATTTTAGGGTGTTTTATTTATCCTAGATTTATCTTATTATGGGATATCTTAACATTTTAACTAAACGAAGGTGTCCCTCTTGGTAGTCACTTCCCCTATGGTTGTTAATCACATTACCATGAGCCGCTATAATCGCCATTGAAGACTTATAATAACCCTGCACGACGCTTCATCGTACATCATAAAATTAACTGATTAAAGAAAGGTATCCTATCGAGATTGTAGCTAGCAATCGCAGGAGGGGAGTCAAACCCCATATAGATCTTTAAATATCTTTTAACTCTCTTTAAGATTAAAGATAATTGGTCGTGGTAGCTGAATTTAATCAAGGCTAAAAGATGAATTAATTTAAGTTCACTAACACTTTGCCTTAGGTATTTTATCTTATATTTTAATCTTTTATTTTATAAAACACTTCGTAATTATCATATATACTTTTATTATATATGATAATTATTATTTATCTCATAATTATCTTTGTATACATATAATCTTTTAACATATATATACCTTATAATCATGTTTAACTTGAAAACAGGATATTCAATAAAGTAACAACTAAATATAGTGTGTGTGTATATATATATATATATATATATATATATATATATATATATATATATATATATATATATATATATATATATATATATCCTAATAATTTGATTAGGATAGCCTTTAGGTACTAAGTTATCCTAGGAATTTGGCAAGTGTACCATCTAAGTAAAATAATTTCATAGACTATTGGTCATCATAACTCTTAGGCATAATATCATAGGTTACATCTAGGCATGACATCTATATATCATCCTAAAGTTATATACATCTATAAAAACTATTGTTATATTTATAAAAAAATAATTTTATAAATAATTTTAATAATAATATGTATTCCCCCTCCCCCTTGAAAACCTTTAAAATAGTAAAATAGGGTCGTGAAACCCACCCCTGGTGTTTGAAACCGCTGGTGTAGGGTAGGATCGAGCTCGGGACTCCGGGAAACCGCCTAGAAAGCAACAATCTTCGAAGCAAAGAGTGAGAGAAAGAGAGAGAGATAGATAGAGAGAGAGAGAGAGTCAGAGAAAGTGGGAGAAAGAGAGAGACTAGAGGTGTTCAGCAATGGAATGGCACTGCCCTCGATTTATAGTCGAGTTTTGGGGGTGCACATAGGTCAAGATTCTTGCGCGACGGGCATTGAACATCGTGGCTCCATAGAAAGTTGCGACGTTTCACTCCCCCACTCGGTCCCTCATGCGCATGAAAATATTTTTCAAAAATCATAACTTTTTTGTGCAATATCCGTTTTAAGCCCTCTTTATATCAATGTAATGCTCTGAACTACTACTACAACTTTTATTTAATTTGCGTTAGCTAGTTTTGACTTTTATTTTTAAGCCAAACGGGGGAAAAATTATATGATTTTACAAAAATCATATTTCTCTCATGGGGATCCTGTTTTCGGCATTCTTTATCTTAAAGTTTCTATCTCAATGAGTACTACAACTCTCATTTTGACGGCACTAGCAAAAAGTAAACTATCTCTTAATGTCATTTTGTAACTTCCGACTCCCAGATATGATATATTTATAATTTTTATAACTTTTATTGAGCAACTCGACGAGTTGGAGGCCCCAACTCGCCGAGTAGAGAAGCGTTTTGGCCGCATGGGTTTTGCGACCGACTCGACGAGTTAGAGGGACCAACTCGACGAGTTGGCGATATGAGAGGAAACCCTTCTTTCCTGGGATTGTGTCCTATTTAAAGGACCTTAAGCGCTCATTTCCACCTCCCATGCCACCTTACTCCCCTGTGTGAAACCCTAATCATTTAGATTGACCTAAAATTAAAAAAGAGCTAACTTTGAGCATTCTAGTGCACTTTTCGAAGAGAAGAGAAGAGTAGCAAGGCTTGGAACGAGGAGGGAATATTGGATCTAGTGTTTATCCATCCTTACCTTTTTTTTAAGTCTTTTTCCATCTTTCCTTGAGACTTTGAGTAATATGAGCTTGCCAAGAGGTGGATACTTCAAATCTGGACCTTGTGAGGTCCGTTAAGCCCAAAGGTCCAAGATTTATCAATCTAGAGGAGATCTTTTATGCTTAGGACACTAAATGGAACTTGGTTTGGCATTTCAAGCCCTAAGTGTCATGCATGGACGTAAAGCTTGTAGCTTTACGCGGTATCTCATCCTTGGGAGGCTAGATCTAGAGTTTGGGGTTGTAGCTCTTCTTTAAATCATCTGAATGAGAAACGAGACTTAAGGGACTCACTGAGTTGATAAGCCAACTCGATGAGTCAGCTAGGGTTTCCCACAACGAGTTTGGAAAAGAGTAACTTGTCAAGTTGATGAGACAACTCATCGAGTTTAAGTTGGATTTTCGTGACATTTCTGAAGGAACGAAGGGACTCGACGAGTCACATAGATGCACTCGACAAGTTAGGTCAAAATGGACTGTTGACTCGAGTGTTGACTTCGGTTGACTTTAGGATTTAGTCAAGTGGGGGAATATGGAGACTGTGGAGGGGTAAAATGGTCTTTTACCAATCCCTAGAGATTCATGTACGAGGTTTATTTTCTTACTTACGAGGTGAGTCTTCTCATTATACTTATCTTGAGTGGTAATTTTGTGTGACTGGAGGGTCTTGTGTGCTTATATTAAGTATTATGATATCCTGCATTTTGTCTTTGTGATTTATGTTGGGTATTATGCTGAGCTTTACTGAGTTAGGACCAGAGGGTCCACCCAAGTTGTGCAATCGTAGGGTTCCACTAAGACACATTGAACAAAGGGTCTTATTTGATATATAGTCATGAGAGGTTAATGAGCTATGTGTGGTATTTTGGGGAACTCACTAGGCTTCGTGCTTACCGTGTTACGTGTTATGTGTTTCAGGTACTTCTTAGGATCTCGAAAAGGCACGGGCTTGATTGTACACACGAGACAGAGTTATGTTCTAGAGGATCCTGGATTTTTATTCAAACAATTATGGATATTTGTTTTTGATAACTTCATACTTGGGGTTTTTATGAATTGTGTCAATGAGAACTATATGATTTTAAAATGAAAAATTTGTTTGAAAAGTTATGGTGTTACAAGTTGGTATCCGAGCCTTGGTTTGAGGGATTCGGATATACCTTCGGGTCTGTCTGGACAAAACTGAGGGTTTGAGAAAAATTTTCAAAAAGAAATGATTTATCAAAATGAGAAAGAGTTTTAATAGAAAAAACGAGTTCGAGTAGTGTGTACAATCAGCCAAATCCCGAACAACGATTTCCCAAAATACCCTTACTTATTTGTGTTATTCTATTCATGAGATATTAGGGATGCATGTTAGAGGATAGGCTAGGTATTTCATATCTTAGGTCTAGAATTTCCTGATTTGTGATGCCTTAGCTTAGGAGATGCTCTTGATCGATGTTATCTGTTATTTTCTTTGAGTATGTGCTAAGTAAGAGTATCTAGCATGATTCACTTAGACAAAGTTCGGAGTTGAGAGATAATCTAGGAGAGATACCTAAATGAGCATATGAGGGTCTAATGAGAGAGTAGTCTAATATATTGGATTTAGTGTCTAAGCCCATAAATATCATTGGTATGTACTTGACCCGAGAGTAGCATGGTCCTTTTCGGTTGCCTTCATCAATGCGAATTGATAGGAAGGATCTTTGAGAATAAAGTTAATTGTGATGTGTTAATATATATTACAAGTATAATATATTTATATGAAATCATATTATTTAATTAGTGATCAAGAATTAATTTGTATTTCATTTGGTGATCAAAAGAGACTAATTAAATATACGGGGACTGATCTGGTAAATCAATCATTCTTGTAGTGTGTGCCAATGATCCATTGTTATTTGGGTGGGCTAAGCCAACATGGATAGTCCATGGAGGTTAACCCATGGAGCCTAAGTAAGATAAAGAGAGCCAAAATCAGTTGCGCCTATCATTCTTAGAGTTTGATATTGATTTTGAATTAAGAAACTTATTATGTGAAGCCTACTTTTGCACTTGGTGTTTGTGACACATTATTGGCATCACATTTGAGGTGCTAAAGCTTTTTAAGGCCAAGAACTACAAGTATTACTAAGAGGTAAGTTATCTAACTAGTTGTCTTGTTCATTTGTTAAATATGTATGATAGTTAGGATGAATGCTTTGGAAAATCAAATTGCATGTATAATTAGAGAAAACATAGATCCAAAGCTTTTAGGGTTGCATGTGCACCATAAGGTTGTTAGAGTGCTCAAAACCCATCAATGCTCATAAAGACATGTTTGTTTTCTGTTATACTTGATGCTTATTAATTTTCCAACTTGAAAAAATAGACTTTCTAGCTTCTTACTGGTGAACTTATCGAGTCTACTGGCTAACTCGAGGAGTCAACTCAGTAACAGACCAACTCGACGAGTCATGTTTATGCACTCGCCGAGTTGATCGCTCTAGGTGCTGGATTTCGAGTTTTTGGCCAGAACTGGATTAGGATCATTACCCCAAACTGTTTTTCAAAACATGAAATCTATTTTCTTCATATGGTAGTGATCATGCTTATCCAATTACAAGATAATTGTCAACATTTCAAGATTTGTATTAGTTTATATGATTATGCTAATTTCTTGCAAATTGTTGATATGAATTATCTTGTCTTATGAGTTTAACTAGATCATGGATGAATTATTTGATTATTGTGTTAATTAAAGTATTGATCTAAATTCTTTAATGGATTCCATAACTAGTCTGCAAGTTATGGAATATGAAAAATATTTCTTTAAAAAGTCATTAAACTCATAAATTATGGAAATGAAAAGTTTTGAAGACTTTCAAAACTTGCCCTCAATTTTGGAATTTGTAAATTCATACTTATGAATACTTTAATTCCAAAGCTTAGAATTTTAAAAGTTTCAAATTCAACCCTTATACTATTATAATATTAAACGTTTAATAATTATATATATATATATATATATATATATATATATATATATATATATATATATATATATATGTAAAAGACAAGTCAGTCTTACCGTTAGTAGGCCTCATTCGCGAAGTCGGTTGTTAAGGGGGGTTTAACGTTATTGTCTATCAAATGGTGGTTAATGGTTGTCCACTCTCACCCACCGCTTCCTTGATTGGAGGAGGGTCATTATCCGAACGGGTAGGATAGGACATTAATTCTCGTTAAAAGTATAATGAAAATTATAAAGAAACTAAATGTTTTATTAAATTCCCAATCATAGTTACTTTATAAAAAATGTGAAATTGATGCTAATCCATGAAATTGCACTTTGAACATTTCCAAGTCGTTAATGGAGCGTGTGTGGTTAACCGACACTTTAACTTGGACTAGTAAGGGTGGAAAAGGGTAGCTTGATGTTTGTTATAGATCGATGGAGCGTGTGTAGTTAATCAGCACATTGATTAGGTGATAAATGACATCGAGTGTACCAAGCACATTTGCATGGTTATTCACACCTTTTTTGTGATCCTCGGCATCCCAATCAAAAACTTAAGGGGCATAATTGAGATTTAAACAAGCCATGGAAAAGCTCAATGAATCTCAAAAGAATCTAAGAATTTCAATCCAATTAAAACTTAATAATCAATTTAGTTTTTCATGATGGAAATTGATAAATCCTCATTTACCTACCTTCAAATATTTTGCAATTGGATTATGGCATCCCTCTTCAAAATTGTAAATTATTATGTTGGGTCCTAGCCTTAATATTTCATTTGGGTGTTATATTAAGGGCTCTTATCTAATCTAAACTTTGTCTTTCTTTTTCAGATGTCTTACAACACTAATTCTGGCTCAAACCCTATTGGCTCTTTCTCCCAAAAGAACTTGTGTGGTAGAGTTATCTTTGATGGTTCCAACTTCAATGATTGGATTAGGAACATCAGGATGGTTACTTTTTACGAGGAAAAGGAATATGTCCTCGACAAAGAGCTTAAGGAAATTGATGATTCATCTACTACTCTCGAGGAGATCGCTGAGTTTAGGACTCATTAGTAGGATGCCACCAAGGTGTCTTGTATCATGTTGGCCACTATGACAGTTGAACTCCAAAAGTCCTATGAGGACTTCGACCCTTTGAGATGTAACAAGACCTAATGGAAAGATACCATCAAATTGCTCATCAAGATAGGTATAAAATCACCGCCTCCATGATAACAACAAACATGAAGGATAGTGAACCCATCACGGCCCACTTGCAAAAAATGCAAAGGTTTGTGGACTGTTTGTTGAAGTTGAATGTGAACTTCGATGAGGTGTTAGCCATAGATATCATTCTACAATCATTACCTCCATGTTATGATCAGTTCCGTATGACCTATCATACGAACAAGGAGTAGGTTACTCTTAGCAAGCTTCAAGGCCTTTAAAGGACTGCTGAAAGTAGTCTCAAAGGTAAATTTTTTATTTCTACTCCTACTACTACTGTCCCTGACTTGGCAATTGGACATGGGAAAGGGAAGAAGATGAAGGCTCCCTCTAAGAGCCGCAAGGGAAAGTCTTATGATGGATCCTCTTCTAGTGGGACCAAGGCTGGTTATGCTTCTCCCTCTACCATTGCTAAGGAAGCAGAGTGTTTCTAATGTTATTAAAAAGGGCACTGGAAGCGAAGCTGCCCCAAATACTTACAGGATGTCAAAGATGGGAGGTTAAGGCCACCCATGCATGTAGTTATACTATTCTATCTAATAACTCATCACATTCTTGTTCTTGGGTCCTTGATACAGGTTGTGGAATTCACATTTGTTCTGATTTGCAGGGACTAAAAAGAATTAAGGATGTGGATCATAGGAAGATGAACTTGATTAAGGGGAACTGGAAGGTTTCACCAAACACCAAGATTGGAGTTTATTCTTTATTGCTTAGTAGTGGGTTAGAATTAGATTTGAATAATTGTTGCTACTCGTCTAATATGGCGAGAAATATTATTTCCTTTCATGGTTTGTACAAACAAGGTTTTAGTTTTTCATTTGATAATGAAATTGGTGTATAAATTCTTTTTATAATGGTGTTTTTTATTTTAAAGCATTGCCTTGTAATGGTGTATATGAAATTGTAATGGTTGTAGACAACTTAGGAAATACTGTGTTGCATATTGATTTTTCCAATGATTTGGATAAGGCATGCTTGTGGTATTTTCTTCTTGGATATGTCAGCAAGAAGCACATAGGCCAACTCCAAAAGACTGAAGTCTTGGAGTCATTCGAATTAAGGTCGGATGACACTTGCCAATCTTGTTTACTTGGAAATTCGACCAAGTCACCCTTCGCTGGTAATTGTGAAAGGGGTGAAGGTTGGTTAGATCTCATACACACCGATGTGTGTGGATCTTTCAGAACCGCTACAAGGGATACTAACCGCTTCTATTTGACTTTTATTGATGATTACAAAAGATATGGCTATATCTACTTAATCAAACATAAGTCAGAAACCTTTTAAAGATTCAAAGAATTTAAACAAGAAGTGTAGAATCAGTTGGGCAAGAAGATAAAGATGCTCCGATCTGATCGGGGTGGTGAGTACCATAGTATCAAGTTCCAAGGCTATCTTAAGGAATGTGGGATCTTTTCACAGTCGATGCCACCTAGTTCACCACAACTTAATGGTGTGGCTGAGAGGCGTAATCGAACCTTTTTGGACATGGTTCGTTCCATGATGAGTCGGGCTTCGTTACCTATCTCATTATAGGGTATGCCTTAGAGACTTCCGCCCATATCCTTAATCTAAAACACCTCATCATATGTGGACAAGGAAAGTTCCCTTGTTAGCACACATCAAGGTTTGGGGTTGCGAGGCTTTCGTGAGATGCGAGACTCATGACAAGATCGAAACTCGCAGTGTGCGGTGTATTTTCATCAGCTACCCACAGAAATCCTTTGGATATCTCTTCTATAGACCGAGTGATAATGTTTTCTTCGTTACGAGGAGAAGAGTCTTTCATGAGAGAGAACTCATACACCAAGGACACGGTGACAGGCAAATTGACCTTGAAGAGCTTCAGGATTCAAGCGGTGAATGAAGCTCAAACACTAGCAATCAGCCTGAGGAGGAAACTCATGTTGAACCAGTTGACGAGTCCGTACCTTTGAGGCATTCCATTAGATTCAGTGTTCCACCTATGTTATATGGTTTCCATATAACATCTGAGGGTGATACATTAATCAGTGATAGCACACTGGTAAATTTGGATGAACCTAACAATTACAAGGAAGCCATGGCAGGCCTCGAGTCTGCAAAATGGAAAGACGCTATGGACAGCGAGATTCAGTCCATGTATGATAATCAAGTTCGGAACTTGGTTGACAATGTATCGGGTCGTAAGACAATCGGGTGCAAATGGATCTTCAAGAAAAGACCAACATGGATGGGAAAGTGCGCACATAAAAGGCACGACTGGTTGCGAAGCGCTTTACTCAAACTCACGGAGTTAACTATGATGAGACCTCACCAGTAGCAAAGATTAAATCTATTAGGGTTATGTTAGCCATTGCTGCCTTTCATGACTATGAAATATCGCAAATGGATGTCAAAACCGCTTTCCTTAATGGGAAGTTGGCAGAAGATGTTTACATGAGTCAGCCAGAGGATTTTATCAATGAAAGTACCCTAATAGAGTGTGTAAGCTTGAGAAATCCATTTATGGATTGAAACAAGCATATCACTGATGGAATCTTTGTTTCGATGAGAAAGTCAAAGAGTTTGGATTTTCGAGAGGCGATGATGAGTCCGGTGTGTATGTCAAGGCTAGTGGGAGTAAAGTTAGCTTCCTGGTGTTATATGTGGATGACATACTACTCATAGGAAACAACATTCCAAACTTGCAAGAGGTTAAGTCCTGGCTTGGGAAGTGTTTCACTATAAAGGACCTTGGAGAAGCTGATTACATCCTAGGGATAAGGATTTTGAGAACAGGAGTAAAAGACTAATTAGACTTAGTCAAAGTACCTACCTAGACAATGTGTTGAACGGTTAAGCATGAAGAATTCCATGAAAGGTGACTTACCCATTCAAGGCAATACCAAACTGATTAAAACTCAAATTCTGAGTACAGAGGCTGAGATAGATGAGATAAGTCGAGTACCATATGCTTCTGCAGTTGGCTCGATCATGTATGTTATGACTTGTACTCGCCTTGATGTGGCCTTTGCTTTGAGCATGGTAAGCAAATATCAAGGGAATCCTTGTAAAGCTTACTGGATAGCGGTAAAGAATATTCTTAAGTACTACCTACGCAGGACTAAGGACTGGGTTCTTACTCTTGGTGGGAGTGATGACTTAAGTGTCACAGGGTATAGTGACGCCAGCTTTCAGACCGACAAAGATAACTTCCGCTCTCAATCGGGCTAGGTTTTTCCTCTTAATGGAGGAGCAATAACTTTAGAAATATTTAAATAGGGGACTGTAGCTGATTCAACGTGCGAATCAGAGTACATAGCAGCAAGCGAAGCATCGAAGGAGGCGATATGGCTGAAGAACTTCATCGGAGACCTTGAAGTTGTACCAGCTATTAAGGAGCCTGTGGAGATTTTCTGTGACAATAAGGGTGCAGTTGCGTTAACCAAGGAACCAATGGATCATGCCAGATCCAGGCACATCGACAGGAAATATCACTTCATAAGACATTGGGTGGAAGAAGCACTCATCTGGGTAAAGAGGGTATCATCAGATGAGAACCCAGTAGATCCCCTCACGAAGGGATTGAGTAGGGTTAAGCATTTGCAGTATGCGAGGCGCATTGGGCTTAACAATGATATTAGTTTTAGTGATTAGATAGCTATTTTGAAACTTTTAATAGATAAAATGTTATTGACATTTGATGATTAAATAAAAGGTGTTTTTTATTTATGTGTAAAGTTACTATCTTATGTCAATTGTTACTATTTGGCTTGTAGATTGTCTGAAGAGTATTAGACATAGTGAAAGTGTGCTACAACATTCATGAGTGGTCATAAGGCCTGAGGATTGGATTAAACCCATGCTAACTTGAATCACTTCATGGAATTTATCACGAGTGATCATGAGACGATAATATCCTATAAGTATTCAAACCAAGATATATGAGTTGTTGACTATGAGTTGGTTGTACATTGATAGTGCAAAAACTCATCTGTAACTTGATGTTATAAAATGCACTATTGTGTATGATTTGATGTATAGTCAGTACAAGCATAAAATGTCGAAGTTTATTTGTTCCTTTTAATTCTTGGAGGATTAAAATCGATATATTTGTCCCCTCGATGATTTTTTTTACTTATGTGTCGGGCCCGGTCGAGACTAAATTGATGTGTTCAATTATGTAATCTATCAAAAAAATCGGAAATCGAGAAACAAATTGTTAGACAATAAGTATGACATTGTTCCCTGTATTTGTCCGGCTGATATCTTGAAGAAATAGGATTATATGATCCCTTGTCTAAAGGACGCGTCACTGACTGAGTTAGAGTTTGACGGCGGCTTTCAAGAGCTACGATTCCTAGACGGTGTTTTAAGTCGTACTTGACCCGAGAGTAGCATGGTCCTTTTGGGTTAACTTCATCAATGCAAATTGATAGGATGGACTTTTGAGAATAAGGTTAACTGAGATTTGTTAATATATTAAAAGTATAATATATTAATATGAAATCATATTATTTAATTAGTATTGATCAAGGAAACCTTTTGATAAATTTGGTGATCAAAAGAGACTAATTAAATATACGGGGACTGATTTGGTAAATAAATGATTCTTGTAGTGTGGGCCAATGTTCCATGGTTATTTGTGTGGGCTAAACCAAAATGGATAGTCCATGGAGGTTAACCCATGGAGCCTAAGTAAGATAAAGTATCATGGTGCATTAGGGTTTACATGGATGTAACCCTAGCACTTGCCACACTATATATAGACACCCCTAGGATGGACTAATTAAATATAAGGGGTTGATTTGGTAAATCATTCATTCTTATGGTGTGGGCTTATGGTTATTTAGGATGGACAAAACGATCATGGTAGTCCATGGATAGTCCATGGAGGTTTAGCCCATGGTCCTAAGTAAGATGAAAAGTCATGCACGTTCGGGTTTACATGGATGTAACCCTAATCCTAGCCACACTATATAAGAAGACCCTAGGCTACTAAAATCAGCACCTAGTGATCTTTGGAAGAGCATAGCTGATTTTGAGTGCAAGTAATCCTCTCTAAAGTCCTCCATTTTTGGTGGTGGTGTGTGAAGCATATGAGGCATCACATTTGGGGTGGTAGGCTCTTAAAGGTCCAAGGAAACAAGCTATAAGAAAGGCATGTCATCTAACTAGTTTTGCTATACAAATACCCATGTTTTGTATGCTAGTTAGGCTAATGCTTTGGAAAATCAAATTGCATGTATAATTAGCGAAAACATAGATCCAAAGCATTTAGGGTTGTATGTGCACCTTAAGGTTGTTAGAATGCTAATAACCCTTCACTGGTATCAAAGACTATGATTGTTTTGTATTATACTTGAGTTTATTGGTTTTCAAAGTTGGAGAAATCGAATTTTTGCATTCTGACAGGTGAACTCGTCGAGTCCACTAGGTGACTCGACGATCCCACTAAGAAAATGACCAACTCGACGAGTCCAATTCATGCACTCGCCGAGTTGGTGCTCTTGTGTGTATATTTTCGAGTTTTGGCCAGAAATTGGATTAGGATCATTACCCCCAAACTGTTTTCTGAACCATGAAACCTGCTTTTTGATATGGTAATGATCATGCTTGTGCAATTAAAAGATAATTATCATAATTTCAAGATTTTTATTAGTTTATATGATTAGGCTAATTTCTTGAAGATTGATGACATGAATATCTTATGCTTATGAGTTTAACTAGATCATGAATGTACTATTTTATTATTTTGCTGATTAAATTAATGATCTAAATGGTTTTAATGGACTCCATAACTTGTCCTCAAGTTATGCAAAATGAATAGTCTCATTTTTAAAATAGTCATTAAAATCAAAGGTTATAGAAAATGAAAAGTTTTTCCTTTTAAAAGTCATTAAAGTCATAAGTTAAGAAAATGAATAGTTTTGAATAGTGTCAAAACATGCCCTCAAGTTTTGGAATTTGTAAAGTCACGCTTATGAACACTTTAATTCTAAACCCTAGAATTGTAAAAGTTTAATATTCAACCCTTAAACTATTATAATATTATAAGTTTAATAATTATATATATATATATATATATATATATGTAAGACAACTCAGTCTTACCGTTAGTAGGCCTTATTCACGAAGCCGGTCTATAAGGGGGTATAAGGTTACTGCCTATAAAATGGTAGTTTAATGGGTGTCCACTCTCACCCACTGCTTCCTTGATTGGTGGAGGGTCGTTAGCCGAACGTGTAGGATAGGACATTAATTATCGTTAAAAGTATAATGAAAATTATAAAGTAACTAAATGTTTTATTAAATTCCCAATCTTAGTTACTTTAGGAAAATGTGGAAATGATGATAATCCATGAAATTGCACTTTTCACCTTGCCAAGTCGTTAATGGAGCGTGTGTGGTTAACCGCCACATTAACTTGGACTAGAAAGGGTGGCAAAAGGTAGCTTGATGTTTGTCATAGATAGGTGGAGCGTGTATGGTTAAATGGCACATCGATTAGGTGATAAATGACATCGAGTGTACCAAGTTTATTTCCATGGTTATTCACACCTTGTTTTTGATCCGTGGTATCCCAGTCACAAACCTGAAGGGCATAATCGAGATTGAAACATGCCATTTAAAATTTCAATGAATCTCAAAGATATCTTGGAATTTCAATCCAATTAAAAGTTAATAATCTATTTCATTTTTCATGGTGGAAATTGGTAAATCGTCATTTACCTACCTTCAAATCTTTTGCGAGTTGGATTATGGAATTTCTCTTCCATATTGTAAAATATTGTGTTGGGTCGTAGCCTTCATATTTCATTTGGGTGTTATATTAAGGGCTTTTATCTAATCTAAACATTGTCTTTCTTTCTTTTCAGATGTATTCCAACACTAATTCTGGCTCAAACCCTACTAGCTCGTTCTCTCTCATGAACTTGTGTGGGAGAGTCGTCTTTGATCGTTCCAACTTCAATGTATGGATTAGGAACATCAAGATGGTCACTCGCTATAAGGAAAAGGAATATGTCCTAGACAAGGAGCTTAAGGAAATCGATGAGTCTTCTTCTACTCCTGAGGAGATCGCTGAGTTTAGAACTCATGAGAAGGATGTCACTAAGGTGTCTTGTATCATGTTGGACACCATGACAGCTGAACTCCAAAAGTCCTATGAGGACTTCAACTGTTTTGAGATGCACCAAGACCTAATGGAAAGATACCATCAGAGTGCTTGTCAAGAGAGGTATGAAATCATCTCTTCCATGATAACAACTAAGATGAAGGATGGTGAACCCATCACGACCCACTTGCAGAAAAAGCAAAGGTTTGTGGACCGTTTGCTAAAATTGAATGTGAATTTCGATGAGGAGCTGGCTATATATATCATTCTACACTCCTTACCTCCATTTTATGAGACCTATCATATGAACAAGTAGGAGGTCACGCTTAGCAAACTTCAAGGGCTATTGAGGACTGTTGAAAGTAGTCCCAAAGGTAAATCGGTTGTTACTCCTCCTACCACCGCCCCTGTTCTGGCAATTGGACAAGGGAAAGGGAAGAAGAAGAAGGTTCCCTCAAAGAGCTGCAAAGGAAAGTCTCTTGATGGATCCTCTTCAAGTGGGACCAAGGTTGGTTCTACTACACCCTCTACCATTCCTAAGGAAGCAGAGTGTTTCTATTTTCATGAGAAAGGGCACTGGAAGCGAAGTAGCCCCAAATACTTGTTGGATGTTAAATATGGGATGGTTAATGCCACCCATGTAGGTATTTATACTATTATATCTAATAACTCATCACATTCTTGTTCTTCGGTCTTTGATACAGGTTGTGGATTTCACATTTGTTTTGATATGTAAGGCCTAAAAAGAAGTAAGGACGTGGAGTGACAAGATAAACTTGATCATGCGGAATAGGAAGGTTTCACCTGTTACCAAGATTTGAGTTTACTCTTTATTGCTTAGTAATGGGTTAGAGTTAGATTTGAAAAAAAAATTCTACTCGTCTGAAATGGCGAGAAATATTATTTCCTTTCATGGGTTGTACAAACAAGGTTTTAGTTTTTCATTTGATAATAAATTGGTGCTATTAATGCTTTTTATAACGGTGTCTTTTATTTTAAAGCATTAGCTTGTAATGGTGTATATGAAACTGTGATGGTTGTAGACAACTTAGGAAATAATGTGTTGCACATTGGTTCTTCCAATAAATTAGATAAGGCATGCTTGCGGCATTATCGTCTTGGACATGTCAGCAAGAAGCGCATAGGACAACACCAAAAGGCTGGAGTTTTGGAGTCATTCGACTAAGGGTCGGATGAAACTTGCGAATCTTGCTTACTTGCAAAGATGACCAAGTCACCCTTCACTGGTACTTGTGAAAGGGGTGAAGGTTTGTTGGATCTCATACACACCGATGTGTTTGGGCCCTTCAAAATAGCCAGAAGGGATGCTAACTGCTTCTATGTGACTTTTACTGATGATTACAGTAGATATGGCTATGTCTACTTAATCAAACATAACTCAAAAACCTTTGAGAAATTGAAAGAGTTTAAACAAGAAATGTAGAATCGGCTGGGTAGGAAGATAAAGACGCTTCGATCCGATCGGGGTGGTGAGTATCCTAGTATCGAGTTCCTTGACTATCTTAAGGAATGTGGAATTGTTTCGTAGTTGACGTCACCTAGGACACTACATCTTAACGGTGTGGCTAAAAGGCGCAATCAAACCTTGTTGGACATGTTTCGTTCTGTAATGAGTCGAGCTTCGTTACGTATCTCATTATGGGGATATTTTCTTAAAGACTGCCGCCCATATCCTTAATCTAGTCCCAACTAAAAATGTTGCCAAAACACCTCACGAGATGTGGATAGAGAAGGTTCCTTCATTAGCACACATCAATGTTTGGGGTTTCGAGGATTTTGTAAGATGCGAGACTCACGACAAGCTCGAACCTCAAAGTGAGCGGTGTATTGTCATCGGCTACCCATAGAAATCATTTTTTATCTCTTCTGCAGACCGAGTGACAATGTCCTCTTCGTTGCGAGGAGATGAGTCTTTCGTGAGAGAGAGCTCATAGGCCAAGGAGACAGTGGGAGGCAAATTTACCTTGAAGAGCTTCAAGAGTCAAGCGACGAAGGAACCTCAAACACTAGTGATCAACCTGAGGAGGAAACTCATGTTGATTCAATTGACTAGTCTGTACCTCTGAGGCGTTCTAGTAGAGTTAGAGTTCCACCTGAGTTTTATGGTTTCCATATTATTGCAGAAGGTGATACATTGATCAGTGGTGTCACACTGGTAAATTTAGATGAACCTAACAATTACAAGGAAGACATGGCAGGCCCCGAGTCTGCTAAATGGAAAGAGGCGATGGACAACGAGATTCAGTCCATGTATGACAATCAAGTTTGGAACTTGATTGATAATGTACCGGGTCATAAGACAGTCGGGTGAAATGCATCTTCAAGAAGAGGACCGACATGGATGGGAAAGTACACACATACAAGGTGCGACTGGTTTTGAAGGGCTTTACTCAAACTCCGAGAGTTGACTATGATGAGACCTTCTCACCAGTAGCGAAGATTAAGTCTATTAGTTTGATGCTAGCCATAGCTGCATTTCATGATTATGAAATATGGCAAATAGATTTCAAAACTGCTTTCCTTAATGTAAAGTTGGCTGAGGATGTGTACATGAGTCAACTAGAGGGTTTTGTTGTTGCAAAGTACCCTAATAGAGTGTGTAAGCTTGAGAAATCCATTTATGGATTAAAACAAGCATCTCGCAGATGGAATCTTTGTTTCGATGAGAAAGTCACAATTAGATTTTTGGTGTTTTATGTGGATGACATACTTCTCATAGGAAATGACATCCAAACCTTGCAGGAGGTTAAGTCCTGGCTTGGGAATTTTTTCGGTATGAAGGACCTCGGAGAAGCTGCCTATAGTCTTAGGATAAGGATATTGTGAGACAGGAGTAAGAGACTATCTGGACTTATTCAAAATACCTACTTGGAAAAGGTGCTGAAAAGATTCAGCATGATGGATTCCAAGAAAGGTGATTTATCGATCCAGAGCAATGCCAAATTGAGTAAAACTCAGAGTCTGAGTACATAGGCTGAGATAGCTGAGATGAGTCGAATACTATATGCTTTCGTTGTTGGCTCGATCATGTATGTTATGACTAGTACTCGCCTTGATGTAACCTTTGCTTTGAGCATGGTCAACAGACATCAAGGGAATCTTGGCAAGGCTCACTGGACTGCGGTAAAGAACATTCTCAAATACCTGCGGAGTAGTAAGGACTAGGTCCTTACCCTCGGTGGGAGTGATGACTTAAGAGTGGTGGAGAATAGTGACGCCAGCTTTCAGGCCGACAGAGATAATTTCCTCTCTCAGTCGGATTGGGTATTTACCCTGAATGGAGGAGCAATAACTTGGAAAAGTTCCAAGTAGGAGACAGTAGCTAATTCAACTTGCGAACCAAAGTACATTGCAGCAAGCGAGGCGGAAAAGGAGGCAATATGGTTGGAGAACTTCATTGAAGACCTTGGAGTTGTACCAACTATAAAGGAGCCTACGTAGATTTTCTGTAATAGCGAGAGTGCAGTTGCCTTAGTCAAGGAACCAAGGGATCATGGCAGATCCACGCACATCGATAGAAAATACCACTTCATAAGGCATCAAATAGAAGAAGAACTCCTCGTAGGAAAGAGGGTATCGTGTGGAGAACCCAGCAGATCCCCTCACAAATGGACTGAGTAGGGTTAAGCACTTACATCTTGTGAGGCGCATCGAGTTGAAGGGTTATATTAGTTTTAATGATTATATAGTTTTGAAACTTGTAATAGTTGAAATGTAATTTACATTTGATGATTAAATAAAAGGTGTTTTTATTTATAGGTAATGTTACTATCTAGTGTCAATCATTCACTATTGTTTCACTTTGCATACTTCTAGAATAATTATATTATTCAAACTATCCATAGTCGATCATACATTGGAAGTAGGTATTGAGGCAAGACTGTCATGAATTTGGCTTATAGATTGTCTGAAGTGTATTAGACATAGTAAAGGATTGCTACAACATTCATGATGCTCATAAGGTTTGAGTATTGGATTAAACCCACGCTCAATTCAATCAATTCATGGAATTTATCTCGAGTGACCATGAGATGATAATATCATATAAGTCTTCAAACCAGGAGATATGAAATGTTAACTATGAGTTGGTTGTACATTGATAATACGAAACCGCATTAGTAACTTGATGCTATAAAACGTGCTATTATGTAAAATTCAACAAGTAGTTAGTACATGCATATGAGTCGAAGTTTATCTGTTCCTTTTAATCCTTGGAGGATTAAAGGAGATATCTTGGGCCCCTTGATGATTTTTTTTACTTATGTGTCGGGCTCGGTCAGAACTAAATTGATGTGTTCGATTATATGATCACTTTCTAAAATGGTGCGTCACAGTTCGACACAGGCTTTTAAGAGCAATGATTGCTAGTCGGTGTTTTAAGTCGTACTTGTAGTTATAGTTATTAGACTTATCCAAGTGAGAGACTGTCGGATTTAGTGTCTAAGCTGAACAATTTGTAAGGATGGACTTTTGAGAATTTGGATATTTATCGTTTACTAATATATTATAAGTTCTAATATTTTAATATGAAATCATATTATTATTTAATTAGTATTGATCAAGAATTAATTTGGAATTAATTTAGTGATCAAAAGAGACTAATTAAATATAAGGGGCTGATTTGGTAGATCAATCATTCTTATGGTGTGGGCTTATAGTTATTTAGGATGGGCTAAACCAACATGGTAGTCAATGGATGGTCCATGGAGGTTTAACCCATGGATCCTATGTACGATGAAAATTCATGCATATTAGGGTTTACATGGATGTAACCCTAATCCTAGCCACACTATATAAGAAGACCTTAGGCTACTAAAATCGGCACCTAGGGAACTTTGGAAGATCATAGCCGATTTTGAGAGCAATTAATCCTCTCTAAATTCCTCCATTGTTGGTGGTGGTGTATGAAGCATTTGAGGTATCACATTTGGGGTATGTCATCTAACTAGTTTTTTCTATATAATTACCCATGTTTTGTATGCTAGTTAGGATAATGCTTTGGAAAATCAAATTGCGTGTATAATTTAAGAAAACATAGATCCAAAGCATTTAGGGTTGTATGTGCACCTTAAGGTTGTTAGGATGCTCAAAACCCTTCAGTACACACCACATCCCCGAGGGCAGTAGTGCTAGTGATGAGATCTGCAAGATCATTCATGAGGAGGTGGCCGCAGCTATCCGAGAGGCAATACTGGAGATGTTTTGGTCTATTAAGACCATAATGATTGAGACATTTGATGAGCGATATGTTGTTGTTACTGAGGTTGTTGTTGATGTAGCCACCGCAACCGTAGCCGCTACCAGACCATAGGGAGGTGACTCGTAGTTTTTCTGGGAGTTCAGCAACATGAAGCCACTAGAGTTTGCTGGGAATCAGGATACATTTCCTGCTATGAGGTGGATCTCTGACATTGAGGTGTGTTTTTACACGTGTTCATGCTCCGAGCATTTGAGAGTTCGGTTTGCGCTGAACCAACGTCACTTGGGAGCGAAGGACTGGTGGAAGTTTGTGACAGCCAGCTTTACTCCTATAGATCATGCTGTAGTGACTTGGGAGAGATTTACACATGTGTTCTGAGATGAGTATGTTCCCCCACTGGAGAGGGAACACTTAGCCCAGGAGTTTCTGTCTCTCAAGCAGAAGACAGAAAGTGCGACTGAGATCTCGAGGATGTTCCATGAGAGGGCATTGTATTTCCCTGAGGATGTGTCTACTGAGCAGGCACGTGTGAGCCGATATTTGAGCATGCTGAGGAGGGCTATACGGGAGTTTATGGCAAACTCATCATACTGAACATTGGCTGAGCACCAGACCAATGTCAGGAGTAGGGAGATTGAGTTAGAGTTGCAGACCAGAGAAGAGGAGGAGTCCTAGGGTAGAGACAAGAGATCGATTCAGCCGTAGCCCGCGACGAAGTGGGCAAAGCCCGCTGATGCAATAGCTGGGTGCCAAAAGGGTCGCACTTGTGACCTGTGACATGTGTGGAAAGAGTCACGAGGGATCGTGTTGGGCAGGGATTTGCTATAAACATGGAGAAGAGGGGTTTACAGTTTGCTTTCATTGCAAACAGACCAGCCATCAGAAGATCGAGTGCCCTTAGCTCATTCAAGGATCAGCCTAAGATTTCGCTCCTGCTACTTTACATGCTACTGATAGTCCGCCAGAAAAAGTCGAGACACTGAGGGCTAGTGGGAGAGCTTTTCAGCTGACAGCGAAGGAGGTCCACGCAACACCTGATGTCATGGTTGGTACGTATTTCCTTATTTATATTATTTTGATATCTGTTGTTCTTATATTGTGTTGTATATAGGTACCTTTCTTGTGAGTTTTGTACCTCCTTGGGTGTTATTTGACTCAGGTGCGAGTCGATCCTTCGTGTCTTTAGCTTTTAGTCGTCACATCAGTATCAGTCGTGAGGCGTTGAGTCGACCTCTGAGGGTTTCTATAGCCGAAGAGCATGCGGTTTTTGCCACTGATGTATTCCGGGGTTGCGTACTAGAGATTTCTGGTGTTGAGTTCTCGATAGGCCTAGTGCCCATAGCGATGGGTGATGTCTGTGTTATACTAGGCATGGATTGGTTGAGTCATTTTGGAGTTATGATTGACTGTGAGCGTCAGATGGTGACCATATGAGACCCTAGTGGGGGATTGCTTACGGTGTATGGCGAGGGTACCATATCCAAATCAGCTTTCTGCTCTACTGCCATGGCGAGACAGAGTCTGCAACAGGGTTGTCTGGGCTTTTTGGCATATGTGATGGATACATGGTTTGCTTCAAAGAGGCTGAGTTCTATCTTGGAGGTTCTGATAATGTGCGAGTTCCTGGACGTGTTCCCACAGGAGTTGCTGGAAGTGCCTCCCGAGAGGCAGGTGAAGTTCCAGATTGATTTGGTCTCGGGTGCGGCGCCTATTGCCAAGGCACCTTATCGCCTTGCGCAACCTGAGATGCAGGAGTTCTCCTCATACCTCCAGGAGCTTCTTGGGAAGGGTTTTATTATACCGAGTAGCTCACCGTGGGGAGCATCGATCTTTTTTGTCAAGAAAAAGGATGGTTCACACCGGATGTGCATCAATTACCGGAGTTGAACAAGTTTACGGTCAAGAACCGTTATCTACTACCGAGGATCGACGATTTGTATGATCAGTTACATGGGGCATCTTGGTTTTCCAAGATTGATTTGAGATCTAGATATCATCAAATGAGAGTTTGCGAGGAGGATATCCAGAAGACGACCTTTAGCACTCGTTATGGGCACTACGAGTTTGTGGTGATGCCTTTCCGACTCACCAACGCATTGATAGCGTTCATGGACCTCATGAACCGGGTGTGCAGGCCCATGTTAGATCGGTCGGCGATCGTGTTCATTGATGATATTCTAGTATACTCGAGATCCAGAGCAACACGAGGATCATCTTCAGGAGATTCTTGTAGTATTGAGGGCGGAGAGGCTTTACGCCGAATTCTCCAAGTGTCACTTCTAGTTACGAGAGGTCCAGTTTCTAGGACACCTTGTTAATCAGAATGGGATACAAGTCGACCAGGAAAACCACTAGAGGGAGAGAGCGATCTGACAGGTTCCCGAGTTTGAGACAGATAGACGGGGGCTTATGACTTTCCGTGGGCGGATTTGGGTGCCCTATACAGGTGGAGCTCGGCGCATACTGATAGAAGAGTCACATAGATCGAGATTCTCGATCCATCAAGGGGCCAATAAGATGTATTCGGATCTGAAGAGGGATTATTGGTGGCCCTATATGAAGAGAGATGTGGCACGGGTAGTTAAGAGGTGCTTGACCCGTCATCAAGTTAAGGCGAAGCACCAGCATCCAAATGGACTGTTACAGCCTCTACATATTCCCCAATGGAAGTGGGAACAGATCTCCATGGATTTTATCACCAAATTCCTGAGAACCACGTGAGGCGTCGACGCAATATGGGTGATTATGGACCGGTTGACAAAGAGTGCTCACTTTTTGGCTATCAGTGAGAACTCTTCTGTAGAGAAATGGGCCGAGATTTATGTGAAAGAATTGGTAGCACGACATGGAGTGCCGACATTGATAGTGTCAGATCGCGATGTGCGCTTTACTTACAGGTTCTAGAAGAATTTTCATGATGAGTTGGGTACCCGGTTCCACTTCAGTACCGCATACCACCCATAGACAGACAGGTAGAGTGAACGGACGATTCAGACGCTTGAGGACATGTTGAATGCATGTGTTATGGACTTCGGTGGAAGTTGGGAAACTTATTTGTCCTTGGATGAGTTTTCATACAACAACAACCATTATTCTAGTATTGGCATGCCTCCCTTTGAGCTCTTATATGGGAGTAGGGGTCGGACTCCCATCTGTTGGGGAGAAGTGGGGCAGAGAGTGATGGGTGGCACAGAGTCGCCAGAAGAGTTACGCAGACCGGCGACGATCCGTGCTAGAGTTCCAGGTCGGAGATTTGTCGTCCTGAAGGTATCCCCATGGAAAGGGGTGATATGATTCAGGAAGCTGGGCAAGCTGGCCCCAAAATACATTGGTCCTTTTAGGGTGATCGCCCGAGTGGGTAAGGTAGGATACCAGTTGGAGCTACCTGCAGAGTTGAGCCAGATTAATAACACTGTCCATGTGTCTTAGCTAAGGAAGTGTGTAGCCAATGAGACGGCAGTGGTACCGATAGTGATTTTGGATAGAAAAGTTTAAGACCCTGAAGAATAAGGAAATGTAACTAGTTAAGGTGCAGTGGGAGCACCGCAGAGGATCGGAGTGGTCTTGGGAGTTGGAGTCCGAGATGCGGGAGTAGTACCAAATTTTGTTTCTAGAGCATGACTTCGAGGGCAGAGTCTGATTCTCGTGGAGAATAATTGTAACATCCCGACTCCCAGGTATGATATTTTTATAATTTTCATGACTTTTATTGAGCAACTCGATGAGTTGGAGGCCCCAACTCGTCGAGTAGAGAAGGGTTTTGGCCGCTTGGGTTTTGTGATTGACTCGACGAGTTGGAGGGACCAACTCAACAAGTTGGCGTTGGGAGAGGAAGCCCTAATTTCCTGGGGTTGTGTCCTATTTAAAGGACATGAAGCCCTCATTTACACCTCCCATGTCACCTTACCCCCCTATGTTAAACTCTAATCGTTTAGATTGATCTAAGAGAAAGAGAAGAGCTAACTTTGAGCATGCTAATTCACTTTTGGAAGAGAAGGGAACAGTAGCAAGGCTTGGAATGAGGAGGGACTATTGGATCCAGTGTTTATCCATCCTCAGCTTCTGTTTCAACGTAAAAGTCGCCACATTGCTCATTATTTTGATTAGATCTCATGTTTAGATGGTTTTAGGGTTTTTTCCATCTTTCCTTGAGACTTTGAGTATTTTGATCTTGCCAAGAGATGGAGACTTCAGATCTGGACCTTGTGAGGTCCATTAAGCCCAAAGGTACAAGCTTTATCAAACTAGAGGAGAGCTTTTAGGCTTTGGACTCTAAATGGAACTTGTTTTGGAATTTCAAGCCCTAAGTGCCATGCATGGACGTAAAGCATGCAACTTTATGTGGTATCTTAGCCGTGAGAGGCTAGATCTATAGTTTGGGGTTGTAGCTCTGTATTAAATCGTCGAATCATTCCAAGAGTCCAGAGTTCGTGCTCGAGTTTTTGAATCTCTCCTCGTCGACAGTACTCTCTCATCAGCATGATTTTTAAGCTCTCCTAGCTTATTGAATTTGCCACTATTAGAGTAAGTACCTTAACGTGGCCATTCCACCAAGTTAAAGCTCTATCAGTAAGCGTGTAAGTCGCAAACTTGACTTTGCTGTGCTCGGGACAGGAGCAGATTTCAAAGACTGACTCTGTCCTTTCGATCCACTGCCTCAAAATCATCACACCACCAGTTCCATTAAACATCCGGGGTTTGGCATTCGTAAAGTCTTTATAGGTGCACTCCCGGGGTTGCGCATGACTCTCGCCATGGTTGGAAGGAAGTGTGCCAATTCCTGAACCAGTAGTAACAGGGGTATTGATCTGTGACATGGCAGCCCCCACAACTGCTATGACTGCTGCTTGGAACATAATAGAATAAAATTGAGGAGGTGGAGGCGGTGGTGGTATCGGTGCTTCCCCACCGTTGTTTCGTCTCGGGTTTCTACGCGGAGGCATCCTTCAACTATAGGTTGAGAAGATAAAGATAAAAATTCCATAGCATAGAAAATCAATGTGTCTCATGAACCAAATCGCTATAGTTCAACAACAGATGATAGTATGAGTCTGAAAGATAGAAGAATGGAAGTTATTCGCAAATCCGAATATATGAAACAAGCGTATGGTTTCTCCATAATATTTTAAGGATTGAACAAAATACCCAATGTAGTGATAAAAGCGTGCCAATTATATTAATATAATAGTTGATACAACGATCACGAAAATTTGACCCCTCTAAGGGTCTCTGGTTACAAAGTTTAAGAAAAATAAAAATTTTAGCCGAGGTCCTATCTTATAACAAAATTTGGGATTTGGCAAGCATTACATGCGGCGTAGGTTGCGCTTGGAGCTTGACCCCGCATCCGATTGCTTTGATTCCATAAGACGCCTATCGAAGGCGGCTTGTTGCTCCCTCATCTCGGAGAGGGCTGCGATCATTTGTGCTTGGAATGCTTCGGTCTGGAGTTGGGCATTGTCCTGAGCTCTGTCCAGCCTACGGATGTCGGAAGTGTGAACATGTACTTCCAAGTTGACTTCCCGAATCCGGCTAGCTTGAACTCCGGATTGGTAGGACTGGTTGGCTAGTTTGCCCACCATGAATGGGCGTGCTCGATCGGCTAAACCTCCTCCGCAAACATCATAGAAGTCTCAACACATGCCGTAGGCAGGACGTATCCCTTGTTGCTGGCTCCAATGGTGGAGGTGACTTCCCCAAACGGGAGTCGGTCCTTGAAAGTTTGTTATGAAGACGGGAGGTTATGCGGGTGGTGGGTTGATTATTTCCAGCTCTGAGTCGGTACCGGAGTCCTCCCCTTCATCCAATTCTATGGGTTCTTCGTCCTCCTAGGGATCCTCTTCGATCCATCCCCTGTTGCCTTGGTTGGGATAGTAGGGGTCGCCGGGGTGATGAAATCCAGCCATTTGACTGTACGAGAATAGGGTTATAAGAATTGAATAAAATTTGGAACATGTAAGACTAAACATGTAGGTTAAACTATTTTATGTAACAAATACTCCTATAGTATTTAAATTCGTGTGTTTGATCCTTGTGATGTTTTGGTAAGTTTCGACTTGTTGCTCACTACGAGCATTCCTCGATATACATTAGTCCGATCTAGGATACATATAGTTGATAATGCTATATTTGGCCAAAATCTTATTACATATATCGAGTCTTAATCGTAGCGTCCAACTCGTCTAAATACTTCTTGTATAGTTATAATCATGAAAATAAGTTGTTGTATGCATGTATTTGTACTTAAATGAACTAACAATTTAAGTTAAACGAAACGCGGCTTAGGCGTAAAACAAAAAAATGTTTTGTCAGAGAGTATTAGTCCCTTAAGCATTTATAGTTTGTATATCTTATGTGGTTCGATATACTTAGTTCACTTTAAACAATGCTCTGATACCAATCTGTCACACCCCCAAACCAGAACGGTGGAAACGTTCGGGGGCGGATGACTTCATGTAGTACCGTAACAATTGAATACATAGTAAAGAAAGCAATATAACCATCATATATATAATTGAAAGTTTACATTGTTAAAAGGTACATTTTCAAAACCAATTACAATATGATGCCAAAATATGAAATTAACTAGCACCGCATCGTCCCTTCTTCAAAAGTTGTTTGTTACCTGTAATTACTGAATCCCTGGGACATACAAGTAGTTTTGAAAGAGTAGGTTAGCATTTAAGCTAGTGAGTTTCATAAGTATTAAATGACAATGTTGGTATGAATTTAAAATGAAATGGTTTGTTTTTGTTTTTTTTTTGTTCCTAGAAAATCCCATATTTTCTACTGGTATAAATGTAACCTTCTATCAAGAACAAAGTTTGTTTCTAGAAAACTGATGTTTTTCCATATGTGGGTGGCAGTTTAGAAGTTCCAAAACTGTAACACAATAATGTTTTTCATGCCTAAAGTAGTTAATTTATGTACGTGTAACATCGCCAAGACGTCTGAAAACCCCCGTAAATCAATGTG
This sequence comes from Lactuca sativa, assembly GCF_002870075.4. Taxonomy (NCBI): domain Eukaryota; kingdom Viridiplantae; phylum Streptophyta; class Magnoliopsida; order Asterales; family Asteraceae; genus Lactuca; species Lactuca sativa. The sequence goes on from NC_056628.2 coordinate 121,705,043, forward strand.
TTTTTAATACTCCATGTGACTTTTATAACCATGCTATTGACTAGGACGGCCTGTACACAACTTTCTTCAGGCGTTGGAATGTTTTGACGTTTGTCACCCCAAATGGTGTACTGTAGCTAACAGTCAGGGCGCGGGGTTGTCAATCCCGTATAGATTTATACACAAACACCATGCTCCCCCTCCAAGGGATTTTGGTATATAATACAGGACTTGAAAGGTGTACTCGAACGTACGTGAAGTTTAATGTCTCACAAAACTTAGTATAAAACAGATTTACGTATGAAAATGTTCGTTTGTTCTTGTATATGAATGTATCTCTTTGAAATAGTGTTTCTAGTACGTAAAAGTTCGTGATGTTCTCGTAAAACTATACCTATTATACTTTTCTAAAAGTGTGTCTCGTTTGTATAGTAAACCCTAGTGAAATGCTCACTTGTTATGAAAAGTATAACTTTTGTAGTGCCAAAGATGGACACATATACATACAGTATAAGCAGAGTGTTTGATCTATATATATAACAACATTTTTCATTTCAAAAGACAAGATGTTATCGTGATATATTTTGCATACGAAAGTTTTGCCTATAATAGTTATGATTCACATATGATTAAATTCATAAAACGTGTATAATGAAACTTTATATAACATACGATAATAATCGTGTGTTTTACTTGTATTCCCCCTTAAAAGCATATAAAATCATTTATAAAACATTTAAAAGTGTGGATTGTAGGGGTATGAACTCACTTGAAAGATCGAAGAAGGTGAGATGAAAACCGAGCAGATCTTCGAATCGAGAAAGCGGATTTTCTCGGGATTCTCGGGAATCTCGGGAGCAAAAACGACCTTCGAGACTTGAGCAAGGAAACCGGGGATTCGGGATATCATGTGCACGGAAAATGAGGCAAAAATGCAAGAAAGATGAGAGGAATTGAGCCTTTTTTTCGGAACCCTCGCATCCCTTTTATAGAGGCTGCGAACCGCCTCGATATGCTGGGCGTACGCAGTTATGCTGGGCATATGCGTGCGTCATGCGTGACCACATCCTCGACTGCCTCGGAGCTCGGATGGGACGGGGCATAGCCTCATATAGGGGGCGACGTGGACGATCCGAGGCCTAGTCCTCGAGTACGCTGGGCGTACGAGGGTACGCTGGGCGTAACTCGGATTGGCCTGGTGACTCCTCCTTCGGATAATACTGAAATTTAATTTAAATATATATTTTTATTATTTAATAAACTTCAAAAATTTGTATCTTCTTTATACGAACTCCGTTTTCGACGTTCTTTATATCCACGCATAGGTGAGACTACGGTCTACAAGTTTCGTTTAGACTCCGTCAGCAAATTTTGAAATTATTTTTATTATTTATTTTTAAAAGGTCGCGGTAAGAAAATTTCTTTAGAAATCCATAACTTCATTATCCGATGTCTGTTTTTGCCAGACTTTTTACTGTTGAAAAACCATTGTCGACACCTTCGATTCTCATTTAGGTCGTTCCGGCCAAAAGTCGCTCGATCTCTGTTTTGAGTTTTTAGCTGACTGTCGTTATGCCGACCTTGGAAAAATCATAACTTCCTTATACGAAGTCAGATTTGGACATTCTTTTTATGTATGTTCATGGTTTAATGATATCTAACATAGTAGGTAATCAATTAGAGATTTTTGAACATTTTATTTTCGAAGTAAATTTCATTATATCAAAAGTGGTTACAATACTTGACTTTTTAGGTCATTACATAGAGTTGAAATATCGGGTTGTCAGATAAACCAAGAGTGTGCATAAAAAGAACTTCCAAATCTGACTCTGTATGAGGAAGTTATAACTTTTTTAAGATTTAGCATAACAGTGCACAACCTGAAATTTGAATATTAGATCGATCAATTTTTAGAAAAAATAATCTAAAACAACAAACGCATATATCGTTAATAGGAGTTCTACGATAAAAAGACAATAAAAAACGGAGCTCGGATGCGAAAGATATGGACGAAACTTAATCCCTACTCTTCGAGCACGGCAAATTCGATGCAGTTTTGTAAATCTGATATAGAGTGAGAATTAGCCGACGGGATCTACATGAAAGTTGTAGTAATCGTAAATACCTACGCGTGGATATAAAGAACGTCGATAATAGAGGTCGTATGCGAAAGATATTGACAAAACTTAGTCCCTACTCTTCGAGCGCAATAAATTCAATACAGTTTTGCAAATTGGATATAGAATGAGAATTAGCCGACGAGGTCTAAATGAAAGTTGTAGTACTCGTAAAGACCAATGCGTGGATATAAAGAATATAGAAAACGAAGCGCGTACGCGGAAGATACAGACGAAACTTAGGGTCTACTCTACGAGAAAACCCCTATAAGTAAGAGATGAACTCTTCATATTTTCTTCACAGTATAAGCCTTTCCTTCTCTCTCTAAATTCTCTCTAGACTCCCAAAACCCCTCTGAATCCCTAGTAACCTCAAGTTGCTAGATGAATGACCCGGAGCGCCCGAAGGCTCCGAGAAAAAGAGCTTTTCGGTTTAGAAGCTCTGCTCCAACGGAGCCCGGTTTTTAATAAAACCCGTTATAAGTGAAATAAGTCTACCATACTTTAAATATAGCTTATATTTAAATATAATATCGTTATTATGAACCTAGAAACAAGATATATCAATGATTCAAAGTTTATACTGATTGATCTACTTACATGTATGATCTCTAGGTTGTGATTTAGTGATGTGTTTAAAGTAGGATTTCCAAACAGTATATTTCATATACCAAATGGACCCTACCTCCGATATGATCCTACCTGGTTGTTCCTTACTTGATAGATCATGAAAGTAGACTTTGATTTAATGATGAATCTAGATTAATAATTAGTCGCAATAAAGATTAAACTAAAACTTAGCAATAATAATGCTAGGTTTCATCGAAGGAAAATAGAATCGTTAAAAGTGAAGCGCTGCCCGAGTTTGGAATTATCACTTTAACAAGTGAGTGCATAGTTACTTTCATTTTACACATATATATGAAGTATTTTATATAAATTACGTGTTGTGTGTGTATATTGTCTGAATACTTGTTGTCTATGTTGGATGAAACGTTTTATACATGCTTTAAATGATCTAAAATATATATATATGTATTTTATATCTACAAAATGTGTTGGGTAAAACATGGGTAGATTAGAGGTGAGATAAATGATGAGCGACGAAAGATGAGATAAATGATGAGCAATGAAAGATGAGATGAATGATGACCGTTGATATATGAGTGATAAAATATGGTGCGAAGCGATGACCTAAGCGATGAGTCAAAGCGATGAGCCAAAACGATGAGCCAAAGTGATGAGCCAAAACGATGACCCAAGCGATGCCTCGTCATCTAGCAGGGTATGGATGACAACCACAGACTATTCTAGACAGTCTAGTAGAACACTAGCAGGCCCGCAACCTGTTGGTGTTGTGAACGATGTGTTCACCCGATGTACTCTAAAAAACCCATTGATAGTTATTACGAGTGGACTCTCGAAAATGATACTGTCAATAAACGAGATAAACCATGTCGACTATGTAGACTTAGTGCTAATTCCTTAGGATACTCCTTAGGAATGAATGAATGAGGAATAGTTAAATCTTAGGTTGGATCCTTAAGAGTAAAGAAGATAATGTGGATGGGTAATTGGGTTGATTGTATGATGTTTAACATAATAATTATATTATTGTGGGTTGAAAACCCTATGTACTCACCAGGTTTCCCAACCTGACCCACTCAAGCTTATTTGTATCACAAGTGTCGATATGAAGCTACTTTACACTGAGGGATTTTAAAGAGATGTGGATCATTAGTGTAATTTAATGTAAGTTATGTTTATGCTTATGTTTCTATATTGACGATGACATCCCAAATGTTTTAAAATGGATAAAAATAAATTTGTTCGGAAATACTTTGATAACGTATTTATCATGTTTTTCTGGGAACAAAGTCCGCAACATTTTTATTAAAATAGGTACTCTGATTTTTATAAAGCATAAACAAAATCGGTCTTTTTTGGCCATGAAAATGGGGATGTAACAAATATGGAGACCATGGAGGGGTAAAATTGTCTTTTACCCATCCCAAGAGATTAGTGAGAGGCTAGATCGGTGTTTCGTGTATGAGGTTTATTTGCTTGCTTACAGGGTGAGTCTTCTCACTATACTTATCTTGAGTGGTAATTTTGTGTGACGGGAGGGTCTTGTGTGCTTATATTGAGTATTGTGATATTCTGCATTATGTCTTTGTGATTTATGTTGGGTATTATGTTGAGCTTTACTAAGTTAGGACCGGAGGGAAAACCCGAATTGTGGAACCAGAGGGTTCCACTGAGACGCATCGACCAGAGGGGCTTATTTGATTGTGTTATGTGTTTCAGGCACTTCTCAGGATCACGGGAAGGCGTCGGCTTGATTGTACACATGAGACGGAGTTATGTTCTAGAGGATCCTGAATTTTTATTCAAACAATGATGGATATTCGTTTTTGATATTGTGAATTGTGTCAATAAGAATTATGTGATTTTAAAATGAAAATTTTGTTTGAAAAATTACGGTGTTACACATTTTGATGTAATTAACTTTAACTACACGATTGATTTTTACTTTTAACTAAATCCATAGCTTCTCCAATCGGAGTCAGATTTTTATAAAATTTTATATCCTTGAGATCACATCGACATGTACTATCTAAATATATAAACCGTTTTAAAAGACGGTAAAAAGTTTTGGATGCTAATTTTTTAGTCTAACAATCGATTTAACTCTAAATGTTATAGCATATTTGATTATATTATGGTATAAATAAAAGTACAAGTCTAAGTAATTACATTTAATCTTTTCATATTCTTTCCTAACGTTGATCGGCGACAGAATTTTTCCAGTTGTCACATTGGATGACTCTCTTCATTAATCCAACAAAGTATAATCATTTGATATCCTTGTTTATTGAATTAAGAAAGGTAGAAACAACGGATGATAATGCTATCTTTTATCGTCGAATGGCATCAATTATGTCTCGTTTCTCGTGAATCATTTTTATGTTTTCATAATCCATCTCCAAAGCATGATAGGTTTCTCTCTCAAGTTCAGTTATGTTACAAATTGTTGAAATTGTCATTGATGGATATGTTATTTTTAACTGGATTTATGCTTTGTAATTTTAGTTAGGGGTAACTGATAATTTACGTTGATAGTAACTTTATATCAGAAAGGATACACATTATCCACATCCATAATTTTAAAGTTTGTATGAGACGTTTGAGTATCCACATGTTTTAGGACTATAAATACATGGCCTTTTGGGTTCTTTTAAGAACTACCTGCATTATAAATTGATATTTATTTACCCTTTTAAATCCAATCGTTAAAGGAAATGACGATCGACGAATTCTTGGAATTTGAAATATAATTTGATATACGGACTATATCATTGAAGGTCTTATATAAATCAATTCATTTTAATGGCATTAATCCAAAATCAGTAAATGATATATATATATATATATATATATATATATATATATATATATATATATATATATATATATATATATATATATATATATATATATATATATATATATATATATATATATATAGAGGTTCAGGTTCATTCGATATCATTCTAATTTTGTGAGACCGTGAGACTAAATCTAAAAATAATTTTAAAATGCAAAATAAATGGAAAAATCCAAAAATTCTTTTTTTAAATATTATTTTCGGAACTTGAATTAACTAAAAAAAATAAAGTAAAAAATAAATAAAAACAAAATAAAAAAAAAATTCCGTTTTTTTTTTAAAATACGTGAAATATTATAAATAGAATATTACACTGATATATTTTAAAAAATAATTTTAAAATGGATAAATAAATAGAAAAATCTAAAAATTCTTTTTTTAAATACTATTTTCGGAACTTGAATTAACTAAAAAAAATAAAAAAAACATTCTATTTTTTTTCAAAAATACGTGAAATATTCTAAATAGAATATTACACTATACATATTCTAAAAATAATTTTAATATGCAAAATAAATGGAAAAATCAAAAAATTCTTTTTTTAAATATTATTTTCGTAACTTGAATTAACTAAAAAAAATAAAAATAAAAAAATGCGTCTCACGGTCTCACAAAATATAGGTGGTCTCAAATGAACCTAACCCTATATATATATATATATATATATATATATATATATATATATATATATATATATATATATATATATATATATATATATATATATATATATATATATATATATATATATATATATATATATATATATATATATAGGGTTAGGTTCATTTGAGACCACCTATATTTTGTGAGACCGTGAGACGCATTTTTTTATTTATATTTATATTTTTAAAATTTTTTTTAGTTAATTCAAGTTCCGAAAATAATATTTAAAAAAAGAATTTTTTGATTTTTCCATTTATTTTGCATTTTAAAATTATTTTTATAATATGTACAGTGTAATATTCAATTTAGAATATTTCACGTAGTTTTCGAAAAAAATAGAATTTTTTTTTATTTTTTTTAGTTAATTCAAGTTCCGAAAATAATATTTAAAAAAAGAATTTTTGGATTTTTTCATTTATTTTTCATTTTAAAATTAATTTTAGATTTGGTCTCACGGTCTCAGAAAATTAGAATGGTCTCAAATGAACTTGAACATATATATATATATATATATATATATATATATATATATATATATATATATATATATATATATATATATATATATATATATATATATATATATATATATATATATATATATATATAGTCATCAAAGCGGGACGGGTCGGGTTGGGGATTATTATATCCGATCCTGACCCCATCCTCGATTTTAGCATAATGGGGATCTTTGCCCCGTTCACGGTACCCTTTTTGTTGGAGAATACTCGTACACAATTTGGACGGATCAACCGGGTTGCCCACTGGGTCGGATGAAATTTTCATCCCTATTTGTCACCTATTATTAAAATAATATTAAAAGGATATTTTTATATTGTTAACCTAATTGTGTATGCCAATGAGTTTTATTCCACTGTTTTTTAAAAACTATGGTTGCACATAATGCTTTCGTTCTTATTGAAACTAAACTTTTCATTCACATATTAACGACAGTATATATCAAAAGGAGTGTCGAGAACAAAAATTTGACTTGGATTACAATTTCTTTTTGAAACTAAATGGCTTGTAATTTTAAAACACGTTAAAGCTTACACAATAATGGCTACAACTTATATTTTAATACTAGACTTAAAGTTTAATAAAGTTATAAAAAAGCATTGGTTACATTTTACATAATAATTATAGTTTGACAAAATGGTTTCATATACAATTTAATATTCCCTACATCCCTTTTTTTATGTGTTTATTTTCAGTGCAAAAAATGAAAAATAAAAACGGTTTCATATACAATTTAATATTCCTTACATCCATTTTTTATGTATTTACATATACACTTATAACTTTGTCAATTGTTAATCGTGACATACAACTTTTATATATATATATATATATATATATATATATATATATATATATATATATATATATATATATATATATATATATATATATATAGTTAGTTAGTTAGTTAGTTACTTAATGTGTGACCACTATATTTTGTGAGACGGGAAGACGCAATCCTAACAATTTATTTTGTAGATAAAAAAAACATCTTTAAACTGCAAAATAATTGAAAATTTATGAAATTTTTTTAAAAATATTATTTTCGACAGTTTTTTATCCAATAAATAAATAAATAAATATACTGTTTTTTTTAAATATATGTGAAATATTCTAGTGGAGCAGATAAACAAACAATTTCATCATATGCGGAGGAGATAAACAAACAATTTCAGCAAACAAATGATTTAGTAGAAAACGAACGTTTTCAGTAGAAAATAATAAGAACATCAGCCATTTCACGTCATATTTTATAGTATCTCATTATTTCACGTCATGTTTTCCTCAATTTATTCATCAGCAAAAAGGCATGAGGAACCAGGAGCTGTGATATGCGACAATGGCACCAGAGATGTGCTGTGTGATGGAAATCAATTTCAAAGGCAAAGAAGAAAAGCTTACAGGCGACCTTGGTGGAGGATGAGTTTGGAGTGGCAACCCTAGTGGAGGAAAGCAAGTGGTGGGAGGTGGGGTTCGATGATGTCACAACTAGAAATTTTAGGTCAAAACCAAGTCCAAGGGTCCTGTATATGCAAATGTTTTAGCTATGATACAATTATGATGTATAATTGGAGCTCATGTTATCCTAAGCCCTAATGATTATCGCAAATCAAATGAGAATCACATGATATAGACATAAGGACTTGTGTTTATGTTACAATCTTCAATGCTTGAACTTCAAGGCTATCATTTTCAGTTTCCTAATCACTAGAAGCATATATATATATATATATATATATATATATATATATATATATATATATATATACATATATATATATATATATATATATATACACACACACATGTATAAAAATCATCCAAAAAGTAAACACAATTATGCAAATCAATCTTGACCATAAACACCTCTACTGGGCCATAATGGGCCGAAAACACCCTTCCTTGGGCCACCCTTGGCTGTAAACCCAAAATAAACCCACTTTAGGTGCGTATGCACACTTGGTGGACCACATATTGGCCAAAAACTCAATGGGAAACCTATCCTAGGGCGTAAACACATGTGTTTACGCCCATTCTTGAATGTTTTGAGGTGTTTACGGATTAAAATTAAGGGAAAGACAAATACATTTGACTTTAGGGTGGGATATTTTAACCATTTCCAAGGCAACCATGGGTAAACATGTATTAACTATCAAATAACAAGGCTTTATCCTCTATTAATCTAAGCAAACATCAAGTCACCTTTCCTTATCTTATATTGGTGAAAACCCCCTTCTTCCGTATCACATTTCTCATATTTACTTACTGTGAACTTCTACATTTTCTCCCTGAGAACTCCAGCTTCAAGCTTTAAGGATACTTAATTCTTCAAGGCATTTCCTAAATCCTAGTAAGTATTTCAATTTTGTATAGTGATCCTACACATTATCTTGTTAATTACCTTCCATTTATACATGACATTATGTGTTAACAACTCTAGGGTATCAAAATCTCCACAAGTTCATCAAACACTCCAAGTGTTTAGGATCAAAACTTTCCTCTCATCACTTCAACTACACCCTTCGACTACCCAAGGTGAGCTTCATACCCCATTATTTCTATTGAATCACGAAAGTGACCCTCTTGAACCTCAATCCGAAGTCTTACTCACTACCGCAATGATGTTCTTAGTACCGCAATGCGAAGAATTGAAGCCATCCGCAACTATCTCATCTAGAACAAAGACTTATTTTTTTAACTTATGTATTTATAATGTATTGTCTAGTGTGCCTTGCATGTACACTTCTTTTGAATCATCGTCTTTGTTTATTTCTACCGTATGTTCTTGGAACTCTATAAATAGAGTATTCCGCTTCTAATGAAAAACACATCTTTCATTCCTTATCACATATATCATCTTACTATCATAATTCTTTCTTAAAGATCTTTCTGAATTTATATTCATATATTCAAGATCTAATTCTCAAATCTCCCTTCGGAGCAAGTCATTCTTGACTTCATCACTTTAAGCTGATCACACTTACTAACTTGGTTTGAATGCAATCCTCATTAAGAATCAGCTTAGTGTTTACTTGATAAAATACTTGTTGTCATTTATATTTCCTTACATTTTCACAATTACCTTTCCGCATCTAATCATCTAACTATCTAACAACTCTAACTCCTTATTATTGTTGAGCTTTATGATCCTTTGGGTTAAACTTTATTTCGCAATATATATATATATATATATATATATATATATATATATAATTTGTTCTAACGTTTGTTCAAGTGTGTTTCTCAAAAGTTTTTCTCTCAACAGTTGGTATCAGAGTCAAAGTGGTTGCTTTTTGAACAAAACTCAGATTTTGAAAAGTCTTCTATACCACTAAAGCTCATTTTTCTTAAAAATTAAACAAATACAAAACAAGGAAATATGACACAAGCATTATCTGTTAACGTTTCCAACAGTGTTGGAGGTTCAAATAGAGCTCCAATACTGGTGGCAAATGAGTATCATCACTGGTCCGAAAGGATGGAGAGATATCTAAGAAGACTTCGACAAGATGTGTGGAGATCTGTAGAAGAAGGACCTCATGTCCCTATTCTTACTCCAGTTCAAGCCGACGGTGCTCCAGCCAGACATGGAGGAGGTCAACCTACCATGAATCTTCCCACTAAGGATGATCTCGATAAAATGAAAATGATGAAATTGGCTTTTATGAAATATCCTACGGAGTTGCTCCTAAAAACTTCGACATTATCATCAATTGAAAGTTAGCCAAAGAGATCTGGGATGTTCTCAAAAAACCTGTATGAGGGTTCTGAGCAGGCACAAGATAAAAAGCTCACCACTGCACTCAACGTGCTCAATAACTTCAAAGCTAATGCATGTGACATTCTCGAGGACTCTTTCAAAAGATTCAACCTCATTGTTACCAAGTTGTCAACCGCAGGCACTGTCCACGGTAACCATGAAACCAATCTCTAGTTTCTTAATGGTTTGGGAAAACACTGGACTACCGCGAAAATGATAGTCCAAGGTGATAGGAAGATTCACCCACTCTCTTTTTTCAAACTGTATGGAGAACTCCAAGCACAAGAGTCAACAACGCTTAAGGATTCTGTTGACTTCATAGGGACGCATGCTCTTATGGCTCAGACTTCCACCGCAGTCTTACGAAGCTGACATAGAGTATAATGATGAAGAGGAATTGCAGAATGCCATTGCTCTTGTTAGTAAACAATTCAATCGATTACCTCCAACCCCCTTTCGCAAAAATCATCATTTTACTAAACGTCCCTTTAACCGAAACATCAATCCTCAAAACAATCAACCTCGATACCCCAAACACCCTCACCAATCTCCACAACCTCTAAGCACACATCAAACCAAGGAGGTACCGAAGTCTGCCAAGCCAACTGACTTCAGACCCTCTACCGAAGTTAAAGAAGATGTTGTCATTTGTCACAAGCATAATAAAGAGAATAATTTTGCTAAAAATGTAAAGAAAATGTAGTAAAGGACAAAGCCTTTTATCTAAGAATGGCACAGGAGATGGATGAAAAGGAAAAGGGAAGGGCATATGTGGCCCAGGTGAAAAGAAATCATCAAGTATGGTCGTCAGGGGATGAGGATGAAGACTTCAATATCAAGGGAAAGGGTAAAATTTGCATGCTAGAAACTATTGATGAAGATGGTTCAACAAAGCTGGAAAAGAACTACTGCTTCAAGGCCAAAGACGGAACCTTAAGCATTTTTTAGTAGGTAAAACTCATGATTCTAACTCTTCATTATAGCAAGCATGATTGTCAACCCTTCTCAGACAACCTTAATGACACTTGTTTTGCTGTCCTTTCAGACTATAACAAGGCCCTAGATGAGAAGAACATAGCATCCCGGGAAATGTTCCATGTAAGAGGACGTCTAGAAGACCAAAAGACTCAAAGTGGCCATATTAAAAAGAGACTTAGTGTTAGAAAAGGATGTAAGAATGTTATGTGAAACCGAATTATGAATAGCATTAGATCAGAGGGATTTAGCACAAAAAGAAATTGTACTATTGAATTTGTTAATAAAAAAATTGTTTACTGAAAGTGAAGCCATTGAAAATCTTGTTAATAAAGGAACCGTAGACAATACATACAATTAGGGTTGGTCCAGTAGGTACTCCACCATAAAGGACTCATCACCCCGATTTAACAAAGATCATCCCTATGTCCCTCCGGACCGAGAATTTCACTTCCCTATGAATGAAAAAACATTTCCCGAAAACATCAGAGCCCACTTCGATAGACTTCACAATTTGAGTAATAATTGTGTCATCGAGGAAATTCTTCTTGAAACCTCGGATCACCCATGTGATCAAATACCCATTATAGCAACAATATATCCCAACTCTCAAACTTCATCGGTTTTCAATGAGGAAATCCTTGTGGAAGGACCCGAAGTTCTTGTGAACTGTCCAATTTTTACCTCAGACCGCAGTCCCTCAAACTACTGTCTCGAACCGCAGTTACCATCCATAAGGTGTCCCACTAAAGAACTAACCTTGACTTACTCTATGGTAGTCCAATCTTCTTTACTGCAGACCACAGTCAAGAGCATTGTGACCATTCAACTAATTCTTCTTGAATTGCCCATAGAAAATTTTGAATATGTAATGAGAATTGTTATTGAGATTTGAGAAAACAAAGTTAGATTTGAGTGATTGAAGATTAAGAACACGAAGTGTAAATATTAATCAAATCTCATATTGATACAGACTGATTACAAAATAAGCAGAAAAGAGATATATGTTACGAAAAGTCTCTTTCTACTTCTAACCTCAGTCCCTATTTATAGGGAACATGAGTGTACAAAAAATATACTAAGTCTAGACATTTTTACTTCGCAAAACAGATGACTTAGTAAAATAACATAAAATGCAAAACTATACAATACACTATATTCGACTTTTACAATTTTACATGTACATTCTCCCCCTTTGTAAACAGTCAACGCTATTCATCCAATAAGCTTTTGAACAGCAGAGTGGATTGTCCTTCGCACTTATCCATACCAGGAGATCACCTTCTTGAGATCTTTCTTGTCTCCTTCATTATTCTTCTAGCAATTATTCATACGGATAATAAAGTGCGTATATTGCGAAGAATTATATCTTTCAATCTCTGAGACTTTGAACAAGAATTTCTTGGGTTTCCCTTTTGTGTCTCTTCCAGAAAACACCATGCCGAACGGTTTTAGGCATATTTCTCCAACTACATATTTCGACAAAGCTGATTGGGATAAAGTTTCTTCCCAAGGAACTTTTACTTCTCTTCCCAGCACATTAGCCAGTTCATCATCTGTAAGGGCCAAACAATCGAAGTAGTTGTCGATGAATGTCTTCACATGTGCGAAGCCTACCTTGAACACTTAAGTCTCAGAGCCTTTGATATTATTTTCTTCCATATGCTTCAAGATCAGAGCCACTTGAATTAAATCCATGCAGTTCATCAATGGAAAATCAGCTACTGTGAAGTCATACTGCTTGTTGTCTGCTCTGATAACAAAATAACGAAAATTTTGAAGCATATCTTTAAATAATACGTCTTTCTTGATTGTCAGCACCTTTTTGATCTTCAATAAAGACCAAACTTCATCTGGAATCTTCCCCAAGACAGCATGAAATCTGATTTTCATGTGAGTATAATCATCAAGATTATCAAACTTCTCACTTATCTTGTACTGAGCAGTAATGAATAGCATTTCATTTATTGGAAAATCCAGCTGGCAATTATCTGAGTTCGCAATATCATAACTCCGCTTCGGCTTCTTCTTAAATTCGTACATCTCCCTTCCTACTACTTTTGACTCTATTTTTTCATAAGAGTAAAGCTTCGCAGAATCTCCTTTGTTCATTGTGGGAGGATCACTTGCTCTCTGCCTCATAATGCTCTGAACTTGCCTCATTCTTTCCAACTCGGCTTCAGCCTCAACTTTCTTCTCCTCCTTTGATTTTTCATATAAAATCCATTTTCCTTTTCCCACCGTATCTGTTTGAGGTTTTGAACTTGAACCTCCATCTTTTTCTCCAATAACGATTCCTTTGGCAATCGTTTTTGTGGTTACTGTGGTTGAGGAAATTGGCTTCGTAATTATGGGAAGAGTAGTTATAAGTTGAGTAGATATAACTTTCCCAACTGTCGTCGCATCTTCTTCTTTACTTGATCTTTTCTCTCCCCCTTGCACCCCTGTGAAAGCAGGTGGGGCACTCCTTGGTAGTAAAGAAGTAAAATTTGCGAGTGGAGCAAGAGCTTTCTGAATTGCTTGTTCTAAAGTATTAATCTTTAGAGACAAGAACTCAGGAGTGAGAATTTGTGTTGTTGAAGATTGCGAAACCATCACTTTAAGCTCAGATACCAACTTGGTTAGCTGATCAAGCTTTTCCTTTGTTTCTTCAGTATGAGCTTCACGAACAGGAATATCAACAAACTTTTGTAGTCGTGAAGAAAACTCCACAATCTGTTGTTGAACTTCAGCATTTTGTGCATGAATATCCTAAAGCTCCTTCGCAAGTTCAGATTTCAACTCGTGAATCTTATAGTTGACATCTTCACGAACTTTCTTCACATCTTGTACAAAAAGAACATGACGTTCTTTTGCAACAGCTTTCAAATCCTTGACTGCTGAAGAAAAATTGCTCCCTTGTGCTTGAATGCGAAGCTCATTATTTTTTTCGGATTGATCAACCTTCTCCATAATCTGCTTCTCAGCCCCTTTGATCATTACATCAACCTCCATAGCAGAAATAGAGGACATCCTGCCAGAATCAGCTTGTGACTGAATAATAGCATTTAATTTCTGATTCAGGATTTTAAATTGTTTTCCTGTCATATGCATATGATCAGGAATATCCTCCTCTTCTGAATCAAAACGAATATCTTCAATGATCCCTCCAAAGGCACCTCCTTCAGTTTCATTATCAGATAAAGGTTGCAAAGTTTGAGGATTTTCGGGTGATTGAGATGGAAAAAGTGTTGTGAATGGGTTTTGAAGAGCATGATCAAAAATTGAGGAAGTGGTGGATAAAGTGGTAACTGGAATTGAAACAACTGGTAATGAAATAGGTAAGGAGATTGGGATTGTGGTTGCAACACTCAGGATAGGTTCCCCCGTATCAGATACGTTGACAACCGTATCAGAAATAGGTACCTCATCAGAAACTGATTTGGTAGGAACTATTTCGAGTGGTTTGGTGATTGGTAAGGTGGTAGAAATTTGCGAAGTTTGAATGATCGGTAATGAAACATTTACCGTAGATGTGACTGGTGGAGTTTCGGGTACAATTTCTTCATCAGAGGATTCATTGTGAAACACCATCTTCCTTCTTTTTACAAGATTACGTTGCATGTTCTTGGCAACATCTTCAGCTCTTTGTCTTTTCTTCCCTGGAGAAACCGGAGCTGGAATACTGCGAATAGTAACGCCTTTACTACTCACCTCAGACTTGCGAATTTTCTTCAATACCCCAGACTTAGAAGGTATGATTTCTTTCTTCGACTTAGAGGAAGTTTCTTCAGTCTGAATAGCTTCATCTTGAACTTGTGGTGAGGATGAACCCTTCGCATCTTTCTTGCTAAGCTTCTTCTTCTTTGACGGAGCAGCAACATCCATTAATACTCCAGTCTGCTCTGATGGATCAACAGTTCGCAAATATCTCACCAAAACTTTGTGAGTTTGAGACACTTTGCGAAGCATCGCATCTGAAATGCGAGCAACATGAGTAAAGATTGCTTCATCATCTTCTACTGTCTTTGGAAACTGGTATAAAGAAAATTCTGCAACTTCAGCATCCCCCATTACTGGAATTGATTCTTTTTCATAGACCTTTTCTAGAATCAAGCCCCAATATCTTGCACACGAGATCCCCTTTTCCGAATTTGTGTTTTCAAGACTTTTAACAAATTCCTTCCATAACTGGGTTGCATATATGCCCATAACCATGGCATATACTTCCATTCTTCCTCTATCCAGTCCAATGGATCTTCTTGTAAGACATCTTAGAAAAATTCCAAATAAGAAATTCCAGATACACGGCAACCCAGACGTTCTAAAGTCACTGATTTTCTCAAGCTCCGGTTGATGACCCATCTCGTTGAACATGTGAATGATTTGCGATTTGACAGGTTTGACAAATGGAGGGTTGTTTGGAATCTGAAAGATTTCAACAAACATCTTCTTGGACAGTTTAACCCGTTTGTTGTTGGTTAAATTGACGGTTATCACATCCGCTGTGTGATTGTATGATGCCGTTGAAGCTGCCAAGGATAACCATATCATTGGAACAGAGAAGGAACTGAACATGGCAGTTAATAGAGGTGATCGTTTCAGGGAAACGATAAGTATCTTCAATTCTTCAGGATACGAAGATACATTTGGATCAACTTGATAGTTTGTGCTTTGGATTTTCATCTGAGATTGAGAAAGAACTTCATCAGTGTTGGATTGAGTGGCTGCCATTGTTAGGGTTTGAAAAAGATGAAGTTTTGATCAAGGTTTAGACTTTGAAGGTTTGTGAGAGTTCTGTTTGCGTAACCGTATATAGTGTTCTTGATCCCCCTTTTATAGGTTACTAAAATTGATTTGAAATTAAAGCGGGATACATTTAATGTTATCCGATGTGGCACCTTGAAAATCGGATCATGACTGAAAAAGATAACCATGCTTCAAAAAGTAACTGTCCCATCTCCTTGAAAACCGGATAGAATACCAACTGATGGGATTAAAACAATTTTTAATCAATGAAGATCGATTAGATCTTGAACAAGTGTATGAATATGAAACAGTAAAAACGCAATAATAAGAACAAACAGTTTGAATCAAACAAGTCGAATGATTAAATAAAATCCTTAGAAGAGCTCGATTAAGAACATCAACTGTAAAGGATTAGAAGATTACAAGAACGATTACAGAAAAATATAATACTCTTGATCAGTCGCTATTTCGATAATCTCTAGAATCTTAACCTAATATGCATGCAAGCATTAAACTTATATACAATACATAAAAGGCTCTCAGTTGGACAAGCCCAAACCGGAGAATACAAGGCTAATCAACGAGCCCAAAAGACGCAACATCAAAACTCTCTTTAGCCCAACAATCTCCCCCTTTGTGTCAATTTGGAGCGAGACCTTAACTTCCTACTTGGGCCGGCGGCTGAAGCTGGTACCTTCTTCTTCACGGTGCTAAATAGACACTTGGTTATGGAGAGGATGGTCTGTCTAAACCGGATGTACCAATTGATCATGTCATTGAAGTACTTGATATCATCGGCCGAATTGTCTTTACACTGCTTGATGATGAATAAGATGTGCTCCAAGCAAGTTGTAGTGTAAAGATGTTTGTCAGCTAAAGCGAAGAGACATTTGTGTCCTTCGGCTCTAGTGAACATCACAGAGTTTCGCCTCGAATCTATCTTGCCCATTTGCATTTGATTTAGATCACTGGCCGATCCCACAGGTTTGACTTTCGGTTTCTTCTTAAAAACTGTGGCGACCTCCTGATCCATTAGGGCCACCTCCATGATATAGCATGCCAGCATCCTTTTGACATGGTCTATGATGGGACCATATTCAGATTCATTTGTCAGCAGGATATTGTACAAGACTATCCAATCATGAGGGTTCAGATTAGGCAGATCCGCCAGGGAGATCATGTGGGCAGTTCTTGCAGATCCTCGGATGAGCTTGAACTTGACGTTTGTGAATCTCCCCACGGCATAAGGCTTCAGTACCCGAACATTAACAATCTTCTGGGCGCTCCAGGTGAGGTATTGTGGGCGAGCGGCCTCCAGGTAGAAGTCAATGAGCTCCCTGTCAAGCTCATCGTTCGGATGCGGGACTTCGAAAATGTTAGAGAAGGCGTGGAAGATGAACGCCTTTCGAGTCAGCGGCATATCAAACTGCGAATCTACAGAGTTGTTGCAGTCGAATGATATCACCGGCTCGAGCCATAGTATGCTTGGAGTCTCTATGGCCTCTTTTATCATGCGATCCCTGGTCCAGGCAGGGAAGAGCAACTTTCGGCTCTCAAGGAGATCGTGGGCTTCTTTTTGCTTTCGTTCGGCTTCTTCAGCCTCACGCGCCACACGACTGGCATCGTCATCAGCATTGCGATTGTTCTTTCTTTTTAACATGTCCGCAATTGTCTCCTTGTCTTCATCTTCATCTTCATCTCCATCCTCTGCTATGTTTTTGCCCTTGTTCTTCACACCCGAACCCGAGGCATGACCAGTTGGGGGTGGTTCGGTTGTGTGAGTCGCTTTGGAGGACGGAGGTGGTTTCGATCCTTTCTTCTCTTCTCCCCCTTGTTTCGGAATGGACACGAAACTCGGTAGGCCTTCAATTTTGCTTAACAGTTCCATGGCCGGAGAGAGTTTTTCAGCGAGGGTACGCCTCACTGAGTGGTTAAGGATTGGGTCGTGTGCTTCCAGGATGTTTGAGAGAGCGGCGTGGACATCCGAAACACACGTCTTTATGACCTCCCTCTCGGATCGAAGAGCTTCCAATTGTTGTTCGGAGTTGGAAAGTTGCGTGCTCTTGACCTTTAGGGCGGTAGTCTTGCTCGCCAAGACGTCCATCAGTGAATTTTCTGCTGCAAGATCCTCTTGTAGCTTTGCCAAGCGGGCATCGATGGAGGCACGAAGTGCCGAGTTGTCGTCGCTAAGATTTTGTCTGAGGGTAGCGAACGAAGACAGCTCCGTCTTTACAAACTGGGCCAATTGATTAACAACTGGTTCCAGAGTTGTTTTAGTGGCTTCGGCGCTTTCCTGCAAAGACTGCAGCAGGACAAAAGCGTCATTAAATAGTTTATCGACTTTTGCGGTCGCGGCCTCACAGGCTCGGGTGGAGGTGTCTATGGAAGCAGTTGCTGAGGCGACAGAATCATGTTGAGCCTGGGAGAAGGCGTCAACGATCTTCTGAATAGCAGCTTCAGACAAAGATGACTGCTGGTTGGAAGAGGAGGCGAGAAGTTGATCAACCTTCTCGTTAAGCTCGCGAAGATGCTTCCGTGTCACAGGAGCATCATCCTCCTCATCACTCTGAACTTGAAACGGACTATAGTAGACCGAATCAAAGTTCATGTGATCACCACCAAGGTATTGATCACCGCCATCGGAGGCGTCTTCTGGAGATTGAGGTGGTGGAGAAGCTGGGGGTGTTATGGGTTTGGTTGGTTCTGGTTGAGTTGGCGGGGGGTTGGTTTCGGGTGGTGGTTGTGTTTCGGTTTGAGGAGGTTCGGTTACTGTAGGGGTTTCGGTAACAGGTGGTGTTTCGGTTGAGGTGGTGAATATGGGTGGAGGTATAGGGATAGAGGTTGGGGGAATAGTGGGGTTTATGGTGGGAATGGAAATAGGTATTGTGGGTGGAGGGGAAGGAACTGGGGATTGATGAAGTTCCATCTCCGGGGTTGGGGACCGAGGGGGTGTGTTGCCTCGTTGAGGAGATTCGTCTCCTTGGGATCCCTCAGAGTCCGAACTCCCACCTTCGGATTCGCTTGAAGAGGAGGGAATGACGAGCTTTCGCTTCTGTTGGGTCTTCCTCCTTTTCGGTTGAGGGGATGAAGCAGCCTTCGGTTGTTTGCGCTTCTTGGGAGAAGGTCCTTTTGGGGCTTTGGATGGTTTCTTCCCTTTTTCTGCCTTTTTACCCCTGGCCACCGGTTTATCGGCATCATGAATCGATCGCAGCATGTCCGGTGTCAGTTCCCTCGGACCAGATGGCCCAGACTCCTTGATCGTCCTGATCAGTTGGCTGTCAGATGGCACATTCCCATACATCGACTCCGGGATAGAGCCAATGAAAGAGAACTTTTATGCGTCGGATACAATGATCTTCTTGGTATGAAATGTACCAATAGAAGACATCGATGCACCATCGTCTGTTGGAACGTCGAACTTGTCCATGGCCCATCTTGTGATCAAGATCCAGAACCGGGCCAGTGACACCTCGGAGTGTCGGGAAGAGGAAGAGAGGCTCTGAAGCAGCTGTTGCCAGAGGACAAACCCATAATCCAGGTTTATCCCATTGTACACTCCGTACATTATAGAAAGGAAAAGACGACTTGCACCGTCAGATCCTGAGCTCCTCTCTGATAGTCCCTTGAAGAGAACTGTAAATAACCCATTCCACTTGGGCGGTAGGCAGGACTTCTTGAACCTGGCGACGGAGGTGAGAACCTCTGTGTAGCCCATGTTGTAAAACATGCTGTAGAACATTCCCACCGGAATCGTATCCGGGTGAACTCGTGAAGAGTCAGCAGCAAACCCTAACAGCGTGCAGAAACGGGGGCGAGAAATTGAAGTCTTGTGTTCGCCCACTTCAAAGAATACCCGATCGACGGCCTTGTCGTAGTAAGCCGTCGCATAAACCTGAGATAGGGCAACCATCGGCACCGTTTCAATTCTCGACAGTGCAGGAGCCAGCTGGGAATAATTGAGGCATTCGATGACCGGCGACATGTAGGGATCATACGCCAGCGGGTTCAGATCGATGACAAGGCATTGCTGGGGTCGGATGGGAAGAATCTGAGAAGTTGCATGAACAGATGAAGATTCAGCCATTGTTGCAGGTTTGGAGAAGAAGAAGATCGGGAGAGTATTTGGGAGTATTTTTGCTTTGGGAATTATGGGGGCAGTAAAGAGGTAAAAGGTGGTGCTGATGGCTTTTTATAGTTGGTGAAGAGAGAGAAAAATCGTTTCAAATCTCTTATGGAAATACGAAACGGGTGTTTGAGTGACTGAGTGGTGACAGTTGGGGCGTGCGATGATCACGTAGGAGAGAGAGTGTCAGATTCCTAGTATTACGCCGCCCAATAAGCGCCGGTTCAGAGAAAGAAATCGTTTCAATTTCCACACGCGCCTCGTTTGCCAGATTGATGACGCTTCATTATCACGCACGTCCTCAAGTGTCAGAAAAAGCGCGGCCGTTTCAAATTCACGCGCCTTCCTTTTTACCGTCGTTTGAATTTCTATCCATTTAACTCCCGCCGAGTCAGCAACTTTTTGTCTTTTCCCCTTTTTAAACGGCTGTTTTCAATTAATGACCCACGTGGCTAATTTTTGGCCACAACTTCATTAGTAACCATCCAGTAATAATCCAGCCTGTAAATAAATTAGTAACGGAATTTTGGAAAATCTTGGATTTTCGTGCAAAGAGTGTAAAAGAAAAAGAAAGAAAGCAACTCTTTTTAGGATTATCTGTGATGTCAATAATGACACGAAACTGATGATCCCGGGCACGAATCTCTTCCTTCAAGGTCAGGAAGGACCTCAAAGTGTTAGTGTGGAATCCCGTTGAATGACGATCAAACATTTATTAAGAAATGTTGAAAGGCTTCTTTTAATTAGGCTAATTAAGGGTGGTTTCGCTTTGATTCAACAATTCAATTCTTGATATAAGAACGAATGTGAACAAAGTACTTGTGAGACCGGTGTAGTCTGTTGAACAAGTAGGTTGGAGTTGATTTTGTAGTGGCTTTGATTAATATGAAATCTCAGATAAAAAAAATTTAAAACTAGATCCCTTGGGAAGAAATGTTATGGTGTGTAACAATTTCATTGGAATCACATAAAAGAAGATTTGAGATTCCATGAGGGTACATTCGACAATTCATTGGTGAAAACTTGATCAAATTAATTTGTCACCGTCAATTCGTTGGTGTTGAATTTTGGGTTTCACTTAGCTCGTAGTAGCACGAAACTAAGATCATAAACACAGATGTTGTGTAACCATAAACCTCAGTGGTAGTTTCTGAGAGTCTCAAGGGTTACAATGATGAAACGAATGTAATGGAGAAGTGTAATAGGGATGGTGTAAGAAAACATAGTACCTCTGCTGCGAAAATATGGACCAAGCAGGAGACTCTTAACTCATGTGAGAAGAGTGTGAGGTAGCTCACGATTAGAATAAATGAGTTAGACTTATTGGGAAGACAAGGTTTGTGTATACCAGGTCATGAAGGCTATTATTCAAAATCTTATGAGGCTTGGGACACATACAGCAGCATGCTTCTAGGGACACTTAAGTAATTTATCAAATATATCCTCATGAACGAACGAGCACACAAAGAAAAATTAAATAAAATATTTTTGGAGTTTTTGAAATTTAAAAAAAAATAAAATTAAATAATAAAAAATTAGAGTTAAAATAAAAATAAAAATAAAAATAAGATCTAAAAAATATAAGAAAGTTAAAAAAAATACGATTAAAAAGAAACCTGGAAAAAGATTGAAAAACCGAACCCGAACGTTCGGTTGGTTTCGGTTCAGGAAAATTTTGAAAAACCGAACCCGAACCTTCGGTTGGTTTCGGTTCCACAAAATTTTGAAAAACCGAACCCGAACCTTCGGTTGGTTTCGGTTTTGGAAAATTTTGACAAACGAAGGATTTTGGATATACAAGATATAAATTCTTTTAACATAAGGAAAAACAAAATTTTACAAAAAATATACAACTTAGAAAAACTACCTTTGAAGAAATGAGTGAGCCAGATGATGGAACCGAACCCGAACGTTCGGTTGGATTCGCTTCTTACTTTTGAGGTTGAGAGGTAGTGTGAGGTACTGACTCTGATTCCATCATACCTAGCCCTTGCAATATTTTATTGAATGATGCTTCAGGAAGAGCTTTGGTAAAGACATCAGCCAGTTGATCAGTGGTTCTTACAAAGTGAACTTCGACATTTCCATCTTCCACATGATCTTTGATGAAGTGATACCTCAGTGCTATGTGTTTGGTTTTAGAGTGTTGCACTGGGTTATGACAGATCCTAATTGCACTTTCAGAGTCGCAATATAGTGGGATCTTCTTCATATTGAGTCCACAGTCTCGAAGTTGACTCTGGATCCAAATCACTTGGGATGTGCAGGATGCAGCGGCAATGTATTCCGCTTCGGCAGTAGACAGCGACACACATGTTTGTTTCTTGGATTGCCAGCTGACCAATTTCCCATCAAGAAATTGACAGCCACCAGTTGTGCTTTTACGGTCGAGTCCACATCCTCCAAGGTCAGCATCAGAATAGGCTTGAACAAAGAAGCCTGAATTGGATGGATACCACAGACCTAAGGAGGTGGTTCGCTTGAGATAGCGTAGGATGTTCTTTACTGCCAGCATGTGAGGTTCTCGTGGGTTAGCCTGAAATCGAGCACAATAACACACAGAAAACATGATATCAGGCCTGCTCGCAGTTAGATACATCAGTGAGCCTATCATTTGACGATAGAGCGTGATGTCGACAGCCGGTTTGTCTAGAGATGGGGTAAGCTTGGTGCCGAATGCCATTGGGACTTTGACTTTTGAGTCTCCCATCATGCCAAACTTCGCTAGGAGAGTCTTCGTGTAAGCTTCCTGATTAATAAAGATGCCTTCGGGTCCCTGTCTTATGTTTAAACCAAGGAAAAAGTTAATAGGACCCATTGAGCTCATTTCAAACTTAGTTTCCATCAACTTTCAGAATTCAGCCGTTAAGCTGGGATTCGTGGAGCCAAAGATGATGTCATCAACGTAAATTTGAACTATCATAAGGTGGTTACCTTCTTTTTTGCGAAAGAAGGTTGGGTCAACCGAACCTTGTTTAAATTTAGACATCTTTAAAAATTTAGTAAGCGTTTCATACCAGGCTCTCGGAGCTTGTTTGAGACCATACACAGCTTTATCCAGAATATAGCAATGATTTGGATGCTTTTCGTTCACGAACCCAGGAGGTTGCTCCACATACACAGTTTCTTCGAGTTCTCCATTGAGAAATACACACTTGACGTCCATTTGGAAAACCTCAAAGTTTTTGTGAGCAGCATAGGCCAGAAATATTCTAACAGATTCTAGCCTAGCTACTGGAGCGAACGTTTCTTCGTAATCTGTTCCTTCCTCCTGACAGTATCCCTTGACTACCAGACGAGCCTTGTTCCTTATGACATTACCTTCCTTGTCCATTTTGTTTCTAAAAACCCATTTAAGACCAACAACCGAAGCATCTGGAGGAGTTGGAATGAGGCGCCAGACTTTGTTCCTTTCAAACTCGTTCAGTTCGTCTTGCATTGCTTGAACCCAATCAGAGTGATCGAGGGCAGTGTTCACTGTTTTCGGTTCAAATTTTTATACGAATGAGTTAAACATACAAAACTCTACCTTTGAGAATAAGGATGTCTGTTTTGCCTTTAGTTGAGATCGGGTCAAAACCTTCTCAGATACATCACCAACTACTTGAGAGATAGGATGATCTCTGGTCCATTTGGTAAGAGGAGGGTAATTCGGGTCGAAGGTTGGATCTAGTTCAGCGTTGATCATCTCTTCGGGCTCAGATTGGCTATCGTCATCAAGCGTCATATCATCATGCTCCCCCTCAAATAATGAGTCTTGAGAAACATGAGGCTCAGGGTTTTGTTGTGGTGCTGGATTTTCAGGCGTTGAAGCACCTTCGTTTGGAGGGGCATCTTCGGTTGGAGAGGCACCTTCGGTTGGTGAAGGACCTTCGGTTGAAGTAGTAGAGCTTGGCTCCCCCTGGACTTGTGAGCTTGGCTCCCCCTCGACTGAAGCAGTGTTGGTTGGAGATTCATCAGTGAGCGATTCTCCTTCATGCATTCTTTTCGCAGCATCTTCGATAATTTGCTTCATATGATCAATTTTGTTGTCAGCTGCACCTGCTTCTGAGAGAGAAGCTTTTTCCGGTTCGTCAAAGAGTTCCAGAAAATTCTCGTACAAATTGGCGATTGAGACTGTGACTTGGCCAGTTTGAGGAAATATTTCCCCGGCAGTGTCATCTATGGCCTGTAGCTTCTTGACATAGTTATCGTCGAAGGTCACATAGTATGTCTCTTCAATCCTTCTTGATCGTTTGTTTAGGACCCTGTACGCCTTGGATGTGAGTGAGTAACCCAGAAAGATTCCCTCGTCAGCTTTGACATCAAACTTATTGCGGTGTTCTTTAGAGTTAAAGATGAAACACCTTGAGCCAAACACATGGAAAAATTTCACGTTGGGTTTTCTGTTATTTATTATCTCATATGGTGTGAGCTTGAATCGCTTATTGATATAGGATCTGTTCTGTGTATAACAAGCAGCAGAAATAGCGTCAGCCCAAAAATAAAGAGGTAAGGAAGCGAAACTTAACATAGTTCGGGCAGCTTCACACAAGGATCAGTTTCGTCTTTCGACTATTCCGTTCTGTTGTGGTGTGTAGGGAGCTGAGAAATTATGACTAATTCCCTTTTCTGCAAGAAACTCTTCAAACTCCTTGTTCTTGAATTCGAGACCATTGTCACTCCTGATGTTTCGAACGACCTTCTTGAGCTGGACTTCAATCTGCTTGATAAACACTTTCAGCTTTTGAGACGCTTCAGATTTGAGCTTTAGAAAGAACACCCATGTAAATCGTGAGAAGTCATCTACGATAACAAGAATATACTTGCTACCACCGATGCTTTCGATAGATGAAGGACCACACAAATCGATATGAAGCAATTCGAGTGGTTCAACAACTTTTGTGTTAATTACGGATGGGTGACTTTGACGAATCTGCTTTCCCATTTCGCATGCAGCACACAAATGCTCTCGGTCAAACTTGAGCAATGGAAGACCCCTAACATGACCTCCAGTGACAAGTCGGTTGATATCTTTGAAATTGAGATGAGAGAGTCTTCTGTGCCACAACCAGCTTTCGTCGGATTGAGCTTTTGATAGCAGACATATGGCTGGGTTTCCTTTGATGGGTTTCATGTTCAAAGGAAACATTTCACCCTTTCGCTCTGACTTCAGAATCACCTTCTTTGTCTTTTTCTCTATGATTTCAGAACCTTCATCATCGAATGAAACTTTGAGACCTGTACCTCCAACAAGCTGAGATACACTGATGAGGTTGTGTTGAAGTCCTTCCACATAGGCCACCTTCCTTATTGTAAAGTCACCATTCGTTATCATCCCGTATCCCTTTATGGTGCCGAAAGAGTTATTTCCAAACTTGACGTTGCCACCATTTGTAAGAGATCTGTATTCCCTGAGCTCCTCTTTCCTCCCTGTCATGTGACGCGAGTAGCCACTGTCGATGTACCATTCTTCGTCAAACTGCTCGTCACTCATAACCTGCAAAAATTAAGCAGATTTAGGAACCCAAAGTTTCTTGGGTCCATGTGAGCTTCTCATGGGAATGGGAATAGTAAGAGAGATGTCAACTAGATATGTTCGTTTTATTAGAGTTGTTTCATCTTTCTTTTTAATGGTAAAGACTTTTATTTTGTTAGGATTGGGTTTGTTTGTTTTGGACTCAGGTTTGGATTCATCGACCTTCTGCTTTCCCTTCTGTTCAGCTGATGAATGAGGTTTTTGAGAACCAACGGAATTAGCTTTAGAGCAAGATGGAGATGAATGGGTGGAAGTAGAAGAACGAGAAGAATTAGGAAGAGAGGATTTGGATGGAGATGTCTTCCTTGCTGATGACTCTAGGTGACCCTTTTGCTTTTGATCGTTGGTGGGGTTAACCTTCGAGTCTTGTTCTCTTTTGATTTCTGAGCCGAACCTCTGTGTTCGGTTGGAGTTGTTCTTGGAACCGAACCTTTGGTTTCGGTTGAAGTCCTTTTCAGAACCGAGCCCTTGCTTTCGGTTGGTGTTTTCTTGCGAACCGAACCTTGGCTTTCGGTTGGTATTTTCTTGCGAACCGAACCTTGACTTTCGGTTGGTATTTTCTTGCGAACCGAACCTTGACTTTCGGTTGGTATTTTCTTGCGAACTTTCAGGCTTTCTTACAGGATTGTTTTCATACTTCAGATTCTTGTCCTTGTGTGAATAGTATGCATTCTGGGAGTGCCAGAATTGTTTCCTTTCAGAAAGGTTTTTCCTGTATCTTTGGTTCCTCTCTATCTTTTTATCCCTCATCTGCTTAGGTTGATGATGAACATTCGCTCTTGTTTTTGTTGTCACCTTGACTGGTTCCTTTTGAACTTCAGGAGTTTTTCTTTGAGTCGAGGGAGCAGATGGAATATCTGAAGAAGATTCAGTTTGCCCTGAGGAAGTGGAAGGAGTATCTGATGAAGTTTCACTTCGAGCTGTTTGTGTTGAAGGAATGTCTTCTTTTGCTGAACGATCATCCTCTTGAGGAATTTCTTTCGTACCACTGGTGCTTGGTTCACTGAAATTATCGGGCTTGTTCAAGGGTTCAGGTATGTATCTCCCTTTTCTCATCCAGGAGGTTCTTTCAGATAGGCCAACGGTTTCGTTTCCATTATCAATAGGAGCTTCCCAGAAGTACTCATCACAGCCATCAGCATTGTCTTCATTAACAATAGCTGTGAGTTCAGCTGTTTGATGTTCGGTTACTCCAGTCACCTTGTATACCTGATTTGGAGTGGTCCTAACCTTTTGATACACAACAGCCTTTTCTACTAATTTCGGGGACTTTTGTTGGGACAGTCTAGCGAATTCCACAGAGTTTTCAGAAATAAGATTTTTGTGGTTTTCAGTTTCGCTTTTAACAAATTCTGAGGAGTCAACCGTATCCTCTACAGAAATTTCACTCATGTTTTCGTCCTCGTTAAGCTCAGATGCATTTTCAACATCGATTTTGTTTTCTGAGCTTACATTGGCGTTTAGAGAGTCAAATTTTTGCATGGTTTCGGTTCTCAATTTAAGTCGGTCATTTTTGTCCAAAAGATTTTTGAGCATGTCCTTGTGGTCTTTGGATTTAATGAAGGACTCAATTTTGTCCAGTCCATACATGTAAGTCGGATTGACATCATCAGACGATATCACACTCTCACAATTGTAGGCTTCGACATCGATTTCATCCTCCTTAAATTCTAGGAAGGATAAAATCATGCGATGGATCTTTTGGCCTATCTCACAATCCAAGTGAAGTTGAGTAATATTGGAATATAAACGTTTAGCTATTAAACAAAAAACATTTCGTTGTTTTAACAATTTCAAATTGTCTCTCTGCAAATAAATGTTTTCGTCTTTAACTTTAACTAATTCCGACTCTTTTAACTCAATCCACATTCACCGCTCCTCACTCTTCGACGCCACCCTGCTTAATTGATCAGTCAGGTTAGAATTGGTGACTCGAGTTTGAGTTAAGCTACTATCTAAATGAGAAATTCTTGTGTTAACATTTTTTAGTTCTTTCTCATATGAGGATGATGGTACTTTAGATGAAATAAAAACAGATTGTACCTTCTTTATCAGTTCATCGAGCTCATTGAACTGCTGGCTGAGTGGTTTGGCCGTTAAGCACATACCCTCCTGCACCTTCGGTCCATTGCTTCCTCCATCGGTATTGTATCCCCTCATTTGAGATACGTCAGTCACCATGAAGCATTTTCCACCACTGCTTTCCTCCTTAGCCACATACGCCTTTCCATGAGTAGGCTTCCTCACTTCTTCGTCTTCTGAGTCAGTAGACCAAACTTCAGTGCTACCGAACTCATCGTCATTAACCGAACCCTGCACAATAAGAGCATTAATAGAAGGGTTAGCGGTAGACTTCTTCTTTCTCAACTCATCCAATATCTTCTGTAACACAGCTTCCTCATCCTTTCCATCGTCCTTTTCAGCCATCTTCTTAAGAACACAGTCCTTAGCATAGTGGTTCTTGCCACCACAATAGAAACAGCTTACTCCGGAATCGCCATCTGCTTTCGGTTCCTTCTTGGGCTCCTCAGCTTTCGGTTCATTGTTCGCTTTTTCCGAGCTATAACTCCCCTGCCAGTTTCGGTTTTTATTGCTGGGGAATCTCTTCTTTATGAACCTCTTAGGAATTGATACCATCATGGCATAATCCTCAGTTGTGAGGTCATATTCTTCCAAGTTGAGCTCTTCATCCTCCATCACAGCTTTACTTTTAGATAGGAGGGCCAACGAACCAAGACTAGAGACAACATTCTTCTCTTGAACTACAATCTTCTCTTGCGACTTTAGAATACCCACCAGTTTCGCCAAAGAGTAAGATTTAAACTGTTCATGGGCTTTGACTGTGGAAACAACTGCTCTCCATTCAGATCTCAGTCCATTCAAGAAAGTAACCTTTTGTTCGATGAGCTTCCTTTCAATGTTGTGTTTGATCATCTTGCTGAGAAGATGATTGAAGCGATCAAATGTCTGGGTCACTGTTTCTTCGGCCCCTTGCCTGAATTCACCAAACTCAGATAGAAGCAAGGTTTGGATGGAATGTTCAAGATCTTCGTCTGTGGAATACAGTTCGCGAAGTCTATCCCATACTTCCTTCGCCGTAGTGCATGAGCTGACTAGTCTGAATGTGTCGGACTGAAGGGCGAATCTGATCAACCTTAGCGCCTTAATATTGCACTGGAATCTGTCTTTTTCATCTTGCGCAATGTTCGTCACGTCCTTAAGCAGATCATTGTACTCTTTTTGCGTCTTAATGATTCTGGACGTCGCAGAATGAGAAAACGGTCCATTGATGATGGCTTCCCATATAAGATAACCATTGTCCTCC